>NC_086239.1:36117500-36330000 GCF_036321145.2 Pelmatolapia mariae | reverse complement strand
CCAAGCCAAGAGCCAGAAAGCAGCCTGAAGCCGCGAACTTCCTCTCCAGTCACCCCTCTCCTGTCAAAGTGGAGCTCTGGAGCAGAGCAGGCGGGGCCTGAGATCTGCCGCTTCAGCCAAGCAAACAGGGCCTACCGTGACGCCGGAAGCCGGTACGAGGAGTCACTGCGGCTTCCTGCGAGGCCAAAGAAACACACACTCTGGCTTCTCTTCATAACGTACAAGTCTTTCGCCTTTTACTAAAGACTTCCGTGGAGAGTGAGGCTAAGGAGTTGCACCTATTTTTTGGCAGGGTCTGCCGTCAGGCTGGGCCCTCTCCTCGTTGTTCAAAAGAAATAATAGAAGAAAGCGCGCAATTCCAGGGAGCTCCGCAGGCCTCTGAGGTACTGTGGGTGGGCGGAGATTTGAAGCGGCTCCCTCCCTGTGAGCCAAGTGAAAGAGCGCACCGTCACAAGCGAGAAGTGTCCCGAGAAGGCGGCTCAGCCAGGAACCCGCAGGAGGCCATCGCTTCTCGGCCTTTTGGCTAAGATCAAGTGTAGTATCTGTTCTTATCAGTTTAATATCTGATACGCCCCCGATTCGGGGGCAACGTATTAAACGCATTTTTAGAACAGGGAGCCGAATAAGGGGCTCGCTCCGTTCGCTCCACGCATCGACCCGGTATTGCAGCGCCTCCGGGAACGGTGCCCCCTTTGCTGACTTTGTGCAAAAGCAAGAAAGCCAAACAAGTTAAGGTCCGCCAAGCCAAGAGCCAGAAAGCAGCCTGAAGCCGCGAACTTCCTCTCCAGTCACCCCTCTCCTGTCAAAGTGGAGCTCTGGAGCAGAGCAGGCGGGGCCTGAGATCTGCCGCTTCAGCCAAGCAAACAGGGCCTACCGTGACGCCGGAAGCCGGGACGAGGAGTCACTGCGGCTTCCTGCGAGGCCAAAGAAACACACACTCTGGCTTCTCTTCATAACGTACAAGTCTTTCGCCTTTTACTAAAGACTTCCGTGGAGAGTGAGGCTAAGGAGTTGCACCTATTTTTTGGCAGGGTCTGCCGTCAGGCTGGGCCCTCTCCTCGTTGTTCAAAAGAAATAATAGAAGAAAGCGCGCAATTCCAGGGAGCTCCGCAGGCCTCTGAGGTACTGTGGGTGGGCGGAGATTTGAAGCGGCTCCCTCCCTGTGAGCCAAGTGAAAGAGCGCACCGTCACAAGCGAGAAGTGTCCCGAGAAGGCGGCTCAGCCAGGAACCCGCAGGAGGCCATCGCTTCTCGGCCTTTTGGCTAAGATCAAGTGTAGTATCTGTTCTTATCAGTTTAATATCTGATACGCCCCCGATTCGGGGGCAACGTATTAAACGCATTTTTAGAACAGGGAGCCGAATAAGGGGCTCGCTCCGTTCGCTCCACGCATCGACCCGGTATTGCAGCGCCTCCGGGAACGGTGCCCCCTTTGCTGACTTTGTGCAAAAGCAAGAAAGCCAAACAAGTTAAGGTCCGCCAAGCCAAGAGCCAGAAAGCAGCCTGAAGCCGCGAACTTCGTCTCCAGTCACCCCTCTCCTGTCAAAGTGGAGCTCTGGAGCAGAGCAGGCGGGGCCTGAGATCTGCCGCTTCAGCCAAGCAAACAGGGCCTACCGTGACGCCGGAAGCCGGGACGAGGAGTCACTGCGGCTTCCTGCGAGGCCAAAGAAACACACACTCTGGCTTCTCTTCATAACGTACAAGTCTTTCGCCTTTTACTAAAGACTTCCGTGGAGAGTGAGGCTAAGGAGTTGCACCTATTTTTTGGCAGGGTCTGCCGTCAGGCTGGGCCCTCTCCTCGTTGTTCAAAAGAAATAATAGAAGAAAGCGCGCAATTCCAGGGAGCTCCGCAGGCCTCTGAGGTACTGTGGGTGGGCGGAGATTTGAAGCGGCTCCCTCCCTGTGAGCCAAGTGAAAGAGCGCACCGTCACAAGCGAGAAGTGTCCCGAGAAGGCGGCTCAGCCAGGAACCCGCAGGAGGCCATCGCTTCTCGGCCTTTTGGCTAAGATCAAGTGTAGTATCTGTTCTTATCAGTTTAATATCTGATACGCCCCCGATTCGGGGGCAACGTATTAAACGCATTTTTAGAACAGGGAGCCGAATAAGGGGCTCGCTCCGTTCGCTCCACGCATCGACCCGGTATTGCAGCGCCTCCGGGAACGGTGCCCCCTTTGCTGACTTTGTGCAAAAGCAAGAAAGCCAAACAAGTTAAGGTCCGCCAAGCCAAGAGCCAGAAAGCAGCCTGAAGCCGCGAACTTCGTCTCCAGTCACCCCTCTCCTGTCAAAGTGGAGCTCTGGAGCAGAGCAGGCGGGGCCTGAGATCTGCCGCTTCAGCCAAGCAAACAGGGCCTACCGTGACGCCGGAAGCCGGGACGAGGAGTCACTGCGGCTTCCTGCGAGGCCAAAGAAACACACACTCTGGCTTCTCTTCATAACGTACAAGTCTTTCGCCTTTTACTAAAGACTTCCGTGGAGAGTGAGGCTAAGGAGTTGCACCTATTTTTTGGCAGGGTCTGCCGTCAGGCTGGGCCCTCTCCTCGTTGTTCAAAAGAAATAATAGAAGAAAGCGCGCAATTCCAGGGAGCTCCGCAGGCCTCTGAGGTACTGTGGGTGGGCGGAGATTTGAAGCGGCTCCCTCCCTGTGAGCCAAGTGAAAGAGCGCACCGTCACAAGCGAGAAGTGTCCCGAGAAGGCGGATCAGCCAGGAACCCGCAGGAGGCCATCGCTTCTCGGCCTTTTGGCTAAGATCAAGTGTAGTATCTGTTCTTATCAGTTTAATATCTGATACGCCCCCGATTCGGGGGCAACGTATTAAACGCATTTTTAGAACAGGGAGCCGAATAAGGGGCTCGCTCCGTTCGCTCCACGCATCGACCCGGTATTGCAGCGCCTCCGGGAACGGTGCCCCCTTTGCTGACTTTGTGCAAAAGCAAGAAAGCCAAACAAGTTAAGGTCCGCCAAGCCAAGAGCCAGAAAGCAGCCTGAAGCCGCGAACTTCCTCTCCAGTCACCCCTCTCCTGTCAAAGTGGAGCTCTGGAGCAGAGCAGGCGGGGCCTGAGATCTGCCGCTTCAGCCAAGCAAACAGGGCCTACCGTGACGCCGGAAGCCGGGACGAGGAGTCACTGCGGCTTCCTGCGAGGCCAAAGAAACACACACTCTGGCTTCTCTTCATAAC
Organism: Pelmatolapia mariae; assembly: GCF_036321145.2. NCBI lineage: Eukaryota > Metazoa > Chordata > Actinopteri > Cichliformes > Cichlidae > Pelmatolapia > Pelmatolapia mariae. The sequence goes on along the minus strand of NC_086239.1, from coordinate 36,326,826 downwards.
GTACAAGTCTTTCGCCTTTTACTAAAGACTTCCGTGGAGAGTGAGGCTAAGGAGTTGCACCTATTTTTTGGCAGGGTCTGCCGTCAGGCTGGGCCCTCTCCTCGTTGTTCAAAAGAAATAATAGAAGAAAGCGCGCAATTCCAGGGAGCTCCGCAGGCCTCTGAGGTACTGTGGGTGGGCGGAGATTTGAAGCGGCTCCCTCCCTGTGAGCCAAGTGAAAGAGCGCACCGTCACAAGCGAGAAGTGTCCCGAGAAGGCGGCTCAGCCAGGAACCCGCAGGAGGCCATCGCTTCTCGACCTTTTGGCTAAGATCAAGTGTAGTATCTGTTCTTATCAGTTTAATATCTGATACGCCCCCGATTCGGGGGCAACGTATTAAACGCATTTTTAGAACAGGGAGCCGAATAAGGGGCTCGCTCCGTTCGCTCCACGCATCGACCCGGTATTGCAGCGCCTCCGGGAACGGTGCCCCCTTTGCTGACTTTGTGCAAAAGCAAGAAAGCCAAACAAGTTAAGGTCCGCCAAGCCAAGAGCCAGAAAGCAGCCTGAAGCCGCGAACTTCGTCTCCAGTCACCCCTCTCCTGTCAAAGTGGAGCTCTGGAGCAGAGCAGGCGGGGCCTGAGATCTGCCGCTTCAGCCAAGCAAACAGGGCCTACCGTGACGCCGGAAGCCGGGACGAGGAGTCACTGCGGCTTCCTGCGAGGCCAAAGAAACACACACTCTGGCTTCTCTTCATAACGTACAAGTCTTTCGCCTTTTACTAAAGACTTCCGTGGAGAGTGAGGCTAAGGAGTTGCACCTATTTTTTGGCAGGGTCTGCCGTCAGGCTGGGCCCTCTCCTCGTTGTTCAAAAGAAATAATAGAAGAAAGCGCGCAATTCCAGGGAGCTCCGCAGGCCTCTGAGGTACTGTGGGTGGGCGGAGATTTGAAGCGGCTCCCTCCCTGTGAGCCAAGTGAAAGAGCGCACCGTCACAAGCGAGAAGTGTCCCGAGAAGGCGGCTCAGCCAGGAACCCGCAGGAGGCCATCGCTTCTCGGCCTTTTGGCTAAGATCAAGTGTAGTATCTGTTCTTATCAGTTTAATATCTGATACGCCCCCGATTCGGGGGCAACGTATTAAACGCATTTTTAGAACAGGGAGCCGAATAAGGGGCTCGCTCCGTTCGCTCCACGCATCGACCCGGTATTGCAGCGCCTCCGGGAACGGTGCCCCCTTTGCTGACTTTGTGCAAAAGCAAGAAAGCCAAACAAGTTAAGGTCCGCCAAGCCAAGAGCCAGAAAGCAGCCTGAAGCCGCGAACGTCCTCTCCTGTCAAAGTGGAGCTCTGGAGCAGAGCAGGCGGGGCCTGAGATCTGCCGCTTCAGCCAAGCAAACAGGGCCTACCGTGACGCCGGAAGCCGGGACGAGGAGTCACTGCGGCTTCCTGCGAGGCCAAAGAAACACACACTCTGGCTTCTCTTCATAACGTACAAGTCTTTCGCCTTTTACTAAAGACTTCCGTGGAGAGTGAGGCTAAGGAGTTGCACCCAGTTTTTGGCAGGGTCTGCCGTCTGGCTGGGCCCTCTCCTCGTTGTTCAAAAGAAATAATAGAAGAAAGCGCGCAATTCCAGGGAGCTCCGCAGGCCTCTGAGGTACTGTGGGTGGGCGGAGATTTGAAGCGGCTCCCTCCCTGTGAGCCAAGTGAAAGAGCGCACCGTCACAAGCGAGAAGTGTCCCGAGAAGGCGGCTCAGCCAGGAACCCGCAGGAGGCCATCGCTTCTCGGCCTTTTGGCTAAGATCAAGTGTAGTATCTGTTCTTATCAGTTTAATATCTGATACGCCCCCGATTCGGGGGCAACGTATTAAACGCATTTTTAGAACAGGGAGCCGAATAAGGGGCTCGCTCCGTTCGCTCCACGCATCGACCCGGTATTGCAGCGCCTCCGGGAACGGTGCCCCCTTTGCTGACTTTGTGCAAAAGCAAGAAAGCCAAACAAGTTAAGGTCCGCCAAGCCAAGAGCCAGAAAGCAGCCTGAAGCCGCGAACTTCCTCTCCAGTCACCCCTCTCCTGTCAAAGTGGAGCTCTGGAGCAGAGCAGGCGGGGCCTGAGATCTGCCGCTTCAGCCAAGCAAACAGGGCCTACCGTGACGCCGGAAGCCGGTACGAGGAGTCACTGCGGCTTCCTGCGAGGCCAAAGAAACACACACTCTGGCTTCTCTTCATAACGTACAAGTCTTTCGCCTTTTACTAAAGACTTCCGTGGAGAGTGAGGCTAAGGAGTTGCACCTATTTTTTGGCAGGGTCTGCCGTCAGGCTGGGCCCTCTCCTCGTTGTTCAAAAGAAATAATAGAAGAAAGCGCGCAATTCCAGGGAGCTCCGCAGGCCTCTGAGGTACTGTGGGTGGGCGGAGATTTGAAGCGGCTCCCTCCCTGTGAGCCAAGTGAAAGAGCGCACCGTCACAAGCGAGAAGTGTCCCGAGAAGGCGGCTCAGCCAGGAACCCGCAGGAGGCCATCGCTTCTCGGCCTTTTGGCTAAGATCAAGTGTAGTATCTGTTCTTATCAGTTTAATATCTGATACGCCCCCGATTCGGGGGCAACGTATTAAACGCATTTTTAGAACAGGGAGCCGAATAAGGGGCTCGCTCCGTTCGCTCCACGCATCGACCCGGTATTGCAGCGCCTCCGGGAACGGTGCCCCCTTTGCTGACTTTGTGCAAAAGCAAGAAAGCCAAACAAGTTAAGGTCCGCCAAGCCAAGAGCCAGAAAGCAGCCTGAAGCCGCGAACTTCCTCTCCAGTCACCCCTCTCCTGTCAAAGTGGAGCTCTGGAGCAGAGCAGGCGGGGCCTGAGATCTGCCGCTTCAGCCAAGCAAACAGGGCCTACCGTGACGCCGGAAGCCGGGACGAGGAGTCACTGCGGCTTCCTGCGAGGCCAAAGAAACACACACTCTGGCTTCTCTTCATAACGTACAAGTCTTTCGCCTTTTACTAAAGACTTCCGTGGAGAGTGAGGCTAAGGAGTTGCACCTATTTTTTGGCAGGGTCTGCCGTCAGGCTGGGCCCTCTCCTCGTTGTTCAAAAGAAATAATAGAAGAAAGCGCGCAATTCCAGGGAGCTCCGCAGGCCTCTGAGGTACTGTGGGTGGGCGGAGATTTGAAGCGGCTCCCTCCCTGTGAGCCAAGTGAAAGAGCGCACCGTCACAAGCGAGAAGTGTCCCGAGAAGGCGGCTCAGCCAGGAACCCGCAGGAGGCCATCGCTTCTCGGCCTTTTGGCTAAGATCAAGTGTAGTATCTGTTCTTATCAGTTTAATATCTGATACGCCCCCGATTCGGGGGCAACGTATTAAACGCATTTTTAGAACAGGGAGCCGAATAAGGGGCTCGCTCCGTTCGCTCCACGCATCGACCCGGTATTGCAGCGCCTCCGGGAACGGTGCCCCCTTTGCTGACTTTGTGCAAAAGCAAGAAAGCCAAACAAGTTAAGGTCCGCCAAGCCAAGAGCCAGAAAGCAGCCTGAAGCCGCGAACTTCGTCTCCAGTCACCCCTCTCCTGTCAAAGTGGAGCTCTGGAGCAGAGCAGGCGGGGCCTGAGATCTGCCGCTTCAGCCAAGCAAACAGGGCCTACCGTGACGCCGGAAGCCGGGACGAGGAGTCACTGCGGCTTCCTGCGAGGCCAAAGAAACACACACTCTGGCTTCTCTTCATAACGTACAAGTCTTTCGCCTTTTACTAAAGACTTCCGTGGAGAGTGAGGCTAAGGAGTTGCACCTATTTTTTGGCAGGGTCTGCCGTCAGGCTGGGCCCTCTCCTCGTTGTTCAAAAGAAATAATAGAAGAAAGCGCGCAATTCCAGGGAGCTCCGCAGGCCTCTGAGGTACTGTGGGTGGGCGGAGATTTGAAGCGGCTCCCTCCCTGTGAGCCAAGTGAAAGAGCGCACCGTCACAAGCGAGAAGTGTCCCGAGAAGGCGGCTCAGCCAGGAACCCGCAGGAGGCCATCGCTTCTCGGCCTTTTGGCTAAGATCAAGTGTAGTATCTGTTCTTATCAGTTTAATATCTGATACGCCCCCGATTCGGGGGCAACGTATTAAACGCATTTTTAGAACAGGGAGCCGAATAAGGGGCTCGCTCCGTTCGCTCCACGCATCGACCCGGTATTGCAGCGCCTCCGGGAACGGTGCCCCCTTTGCTGACTTTGTGCAAAAGCAAGAAAGCCAAACAAGTTAAGGTCCGCCAAGCCAAGAGCCAGAAAGCAGCCTGAAGCCGCGAACTTCGTCTCCAGTCACCCCTCTCCTGTCAAAGTGGAGCTCTGGAGCAGAGCAGGCGGGGCCTGAGATCTGCCGCTTCAGCCAAGCAAACAGGGCCTACCGTGACGCCGGAAGCCGGGACGAGGAGTCACTGCGGCTTCCTGCGAGGCCAAAGAAACACACACTCTGGCTTCTCTTCATAACGTACAAGTCTTTCGCCTTTTACTAAAGACTTCCGTGGAGAGTGAGGCTAAGGAGTTGCACCTATTTTTTGGCAGGGTCTGCCGTCAGGCTGGGCCCTCTCCTCGTTGTTCAAAAGAAATAATAGAAGAAAGCGCGCAATTCCAGGGAGCTCCGCAGGCCTCTGAGGTACTGTGGGTGGGCGGAGATTTGAAGCGGCTCCCTCCCTGTGAGCCAAGTGAAAGAGCGCACCGTCACAAGCGAGAAGTGTCCCGAGAAGGCGGATCAGCCAGGAACCCGCAGGAGGCCATCGCTTCTCGGCCTTTTGGCTAAGATCAAGTGTAGTATCTGTTCTTATCAGTTTAATATCTGATACGCCCCCGATTCGGGGGCAACGTATTAAACGCATTTTTAGAACAGGGAGCCGAATAAGGGGCTCGCTCCGTTCGCTCCACGCATCGACCCGGTATTGCAGCGCCTCCGGGAACGGTGCCCCCTTTGCTGACTTTGTGCAAAAGCAAGAAAGCCAAACAAGTTAAGGTCCGCCAAGCCAAGAGCCAGAAAGCAGCCTGAAGCCGCGAACTTCCTCTCCAGTCACCCCTCTCCTGTCAAAGTGGAGCTCTGGAGCAGAGCAGGCGGGGCCTGAGATCTGCCGCTTCAGCCAAGCAAACAGGGCCTACCGTGACGCCGGAAGCCGGGACGAGGAGTCACTGCGGCTTCCTGCGAGGCCAAAGAAACACACACTCTGGCTTCTCTTCATAACGTACAAGTCTTTCGCCTTTTACTAAAGACTTCCGTGGAGAGTGAGGCTAAGGAGTTGCACCTATTTTTTGGCAGGGTCTGCCGTCAGGCTGGGCCCTCTCCTCGTTGTTCAAAAGAAATAATAGAAGAAAGCGCGCAATTCCAGGGAGCTCCGCAGGCCTCTGAGGTACTGTGGGTGGGCGGAGATTTGAAGCGGCTCCCTCCCTGTGAGCCAAGTGAAAGAGCGCACCGTCACAAGCGAGAAGTGTCCCGAGAAGGCGGCTCAGCCAGGAACCCGCAGGAGGCCATCGCTTCTCGACCTTTTGGCTAAGATCAAGTGTAGTATCTGTTCTTATCAGTTTAATATCTGATACGCCCCCGATTCGGGGGCAACGTATTAAACGCATTTTTAGAACAGGGAGCCGAATAAGGGGCTCGCTCCGTTCGCTCCACGCATCGACCCGGTATTGCAGCGCCTCCGGGAACGGTGCCCCCTTTGCTGACTTTGTGCAAAAGCAAGAAAGCCAAACAAGTTAAGGTCCGCCAAGCCAAGAGCCAGAAAGCAGCCTGAAGCCGCGAACTTCGTCTCCAGTCACCCCTCTCCTGTCAAAGTGGAGCTCTGGAGCAGAGCAGGCGGGGCCTGAGATCTGCCGCTTCAGCCAAGCAAACAGGGCCTACCGTGACGCCGGAAGCCGGGACGAGGAGTCACTGCGGCTTCCTGCGAGGCCAAAGAAACACACACTCTGGCTTCTCTTCATAACGTACAAGTCTTTCGCCTTTTACTAAAGACTTCCGTGGAGAGTGAGGCTAAGGAGTTGCACCTATTTTTTGGCAGGGTCTGCCGTCAGGCTGGGCCCTCTCCTCGTTGTTCAAAAGAAATAATAGAAGAAAGCGCGCAATTCCAGGGAGCTCCGCAGGCCTCTGAGGTACTGTGGGTGGGCGGAGATTTGAAGCGGCTCCCTCCCTGTGAGCCAAGTGAAAGAGCGCACCGTCACAAGCGAGAAGTGTCCCGAGAAGGCGGCTCAGCCAGGAACCCGCAGGAGGCCATCGCTTCTCGACCTTTTGGCTAAGATCAAGTGTAGTATCTGTTCTTATCAGTTTAATATCTGATACGCCCCCGATTCGGGGGCAACGTATTAAACGCATTTTTAGAACAGGGAGCCGAATAAGGGGCTCGCTCCGTTCGCTCCACGCATCGACCCGGTATTGCAGCGCCTCCGGGAACGGTGCCCCCTTTGCTGACTTTGTGCAAAAGCAAGAAAGCCAAACAAGTTAAGGTCCGCCAAGCCAAGAGCCAGAAAGCAGCCTGAAGCCGCGAACTTCCTCTCCAGTCACCCCTCTCCTGTCAAAGTGGAGCTCTGGAGCAGAGCAGGCGGGGCCTGAGATCTGCCGCTTCAGCCAAGCAAACAGGGCCTACCGTGACGCCGGAAGCCGGGACGAGGAGTCACTGCGGCTTCCTGCGAGGCCAAAGAAACACACACTCTGGCTTCTCTTCATAACGTACAAGTCTTTCGCCTTTTACTAAAGACTTCCGTGGAGAGTGAGGCTAAGGAGTTGCACCTATTTTTTGGCAGGGTCTGCCGTCTGGCTGGGCCCTCTCCTCGTTGTTCAAAAGAAATAATAGAAGAAAGCGCGCAATTCCAGGGAGCTCCGCAGGCCTCTGAGGTACTGTGGGTGGGCGGAGATTTGAAGCGGCTCCCTCCCTGTGAGCCAAGTGAAAGAGCGCACCGTCACAAGCGAGAAGTGTCCCGAGAAGGCGGCTCAGCCAGGAACCCGCAGGAGGCCATCGCTTCTCGGCCTTTTGGCTAAGATCAAGTGTAGTATCTGTTCTTATCAGTTTAATATCTGATACGCCCCCGATTCGGGGGCAACGTATTAAACGCATTTTTAGAACAGGGAGCCGAATAAGGGGCTCGCTCCGTTCGCTCCACGCATCGACCCGGTATTGCAGCGCCTCCGGGAACGGTGCCCCCTTTGCTGACTTTGTGCAAAAGCAAGAAAGCCAAACAAGTTAAGGTCTGCCAAGCCAAGAGCCAGAAAGCAGCCTGAAGCCGCGAACTTCCTCTCCAGTCACCCCTCTCCTGTCAAAGTGGAGCTCTGGAGCAGAGCAGGCGGGGCCTGAGATCTGCCGCTTCAGCCAAGCAAACAGGGCCTACCGTGACGCCGGAAGCCGGGACGAGGAGTCACTGCGGCTTCCTGCGAGGCCAAAGAAACACACACTCTGGCTTCTCTTCATAACGTACAAGTCTTTCGCCTTTTACTAAAGACTTCCGTGGAGAGTGAGGCTAAGGAGTTGCACCTATTTTTTGGCAGGGTCTGCCGTCTGGCTGGGCCCTCTCCTCGTTGTTCAAAAGAAATAATAGAAGAAAGCGCGCAATTCCAGGGAGCTCCGCAGGCCTCTGAGGTACTGTGGGTGGGCGGAGATTTGAAGCGGCTCCCTCCCTGTGAGCCAAGTGAAAGAGCGCACCGTCACAAGCGAGAAGTGTCCCGAGAAGGCGGCTCAGCCAGGAACCCGCAGGAGGCCATCGCTTCTCGGCCTTTTGGCTAAGATCAAGTGTAGTATCTGTTCTTATCAGTTTAATATCTGATACGCCCCCGATTCGGGGGCAACGTATTAAACGCATTTTTAGAACAGGGAGCCGAATAAGGGGCTCGCTCCGTTCGCTCCACGCATCGACCCGGTATTGCAGCGCCTCCGGGAACGGTGCCCCCTTTGCTGACTTTGTGCAAAAGCAAGAAAGCCAAACAAGTTAAGGTCCGCCAAGCCAAGAGCCAGAAAGCAGCCTGAAGCCGCGAACGTCCTCTCCTGTCAAAGTGGAGCTCTGGAGCAGAGCAGGCGGGGCCTGAGATCTGCCGCTTCAGCCAAGCAAACAGGGCCTACCGTGACGCCGGAAGCCGGGACGAGGAGTCACTGCGGCTTCCTGCGAGGCCAAAGAAACACACACTCTGGCTTCTCTTCATAACGTACAAGTCTTTCGCCTTTTACTAAAGACTTCCGTGGAGAGTGAGGCTAAGGAGTTGCACCTATTTTTTGGCAGGGTCTGCCGTCAGGCTGGGCCCTCTCCTCGTTGTTCAAAAGAAATAATAGAAGAAAGCGCGCAATTCCAGGGAGCTCCGCAGGCCTCTGAGGTACTGTGGGTGGGCGGAGATTTGAAGCGGCTCCCTCCCTGTGAGCCAAGTGAAAGAGCGCACCGTCACAAGCGAGAAGTGTCCCGAGAAGGCGGCTCAGCCAGGAACCCGCAGGAGGCCATCGCTTCTCGGCCTTTTGGCTAAGATCAAGTGTAGTATCTGTTCTTATCAGTTTAATATCTGATACGCCCCCGATTCGGGGGCAACGTATTAAACGCATTTTTAGAACAGGGAGCCGAATAAGGGGCTCGCTCCGTTCGCTCCACGCATCGACCCGGTATTGCAGCGCCTCCGGGAACGGTGCCCCCTTTGCTGACTTTGTGCAAAAGCAAGAAAGCCAAACAAGTTAAGGTCCGCCAAGCCAAGAGCCAGAAAGCAGCCTGAAGCCGCGAACTTCGTCTCCAGTCACCCCTCTCCTGTCAAAGTGGAGCTCTGGAGCAGAGCAGGCGGGGCCTGAGATCTGCCGCTTCAGCCAAGCAAACAGGGCCTACCGTGACGCCGGAAGCCGGGACGAGGAGTCACTGCGGCTTCCTGCGAGGCCAAAGAAACACACACTCTGGCTTCTCTTCATAACGTACAAGTCTTTCGCCTTTTACTAAAGACTTCCGTGGAGAGTGAGGCTAAGGAGTTGCACCTATTTTTTGGCAGGGTCTGCCGTCAGGCTGGGCCCTCTCCTCGTTGTTCAAAAGAAATAGTAGAAGAAAGCGCGCAATTCCAGGGAGCTCCGCAGGCCTCTGAGGTACTGTGGGTGGGCGGAGATTTGAAGCGGCTCCCTCCCTGTGAGCCAAGTGAAAGAGCGCACCGTCACAAGCGAGAAGTGTCCCGAGAAGGCGGCTCAGCCAGGAACCCGCAGGAGGCCATCGCTTCTCGGCCTTTTGGCTAAGATCAAGTGTAGTATCTGTTCTTATCAGTTTAATATCTGATACGCCCCCGATTCGGGGGCAACGTATTAAACGCATTTTTAGAACAGGGAGCCGAATAAGGGGCTCGCTCCGTTCGCTCCACGCATCGACCCGGTATTGCAGCGCCTCCGGGAACGGTGCCCCCTTTGCTGACTTTGTGCAAAAGCAAGAAAGCCAAACAAGTTAAGGTCCGCCAAGCCAAGAGCCAGAAAGCAGCCTGAAGCCGCGAACTTCGTCTCCAGTCACCCCTCTCCTGTCAAAGTGGAGCTCTGGAGCAGAGCAGGCGGGGCCTGAGATCTGCCGCTTCAGCCAAGCAAACAGGGCCTACCGTGACGCCGGAAGCCGGGACGAGGAGTCACTGCGGCTTCCTGCGAGGCCAAAGAAACACACACTCTGGCTTCTCTTCATAACGTACAAGTCTTTCGCCTTTTACTAAAGACTTCCGTGGAGAGTGAGGCTAAGGAGTTGCACCTATTTTTTGGCAGGGTCTGCCGTCAGGCTGGGCCCTCTCCTCGTTGTTCAAAAGAAATAATAGAAGAAAGCGCGCAATTCCAGGGAGCTCCGCAGGCCTCTGAGGTACTGTGGGTGGGCGGAGATTTGAAGCGGCTCCCTCCCTGTGAGCCAAGTGAAAGAGCGCACCGTCACAAGCGAGAAGTGTCCCGAGAAGGCGGCTCAGCCAGGAACCCGCAGGAGGCCATCGCTTCTCGGCCTTTTGGCTAAGATCAAGTGTAGTATCTGTTCTTATCAGTTTAATATCTGATACGCCCCCGATTCGGGGGCAACGTATTAAACGCATTTTTAGAACAGGGAGCCGAATAAGGGGCTCGCTCCGTTCGCTCCACGCATCGACCCGGTATTGCAGCGCCTCCGGGAACGGTGCCCCCTTTGCTGACTTTGTGCAAAAGCAAGAAAGCCAAACAAGTTAAGGTCCGCCAAGCCAAGAGCCAGAAAGCAGCCTGAAGCCGCGAACTTCGTCTCCAGTCACCCCTCTCCTGTCAAAGTGGAGCTCTGGAGCAGAGCAGGCGGGGCCTGAGATCTGCCGCTTCAGCCAAGCAAACAGGGCCTACCGTGACGCCGGAAGCCGGGACGAGGAGTCACTGCGGCTTCCTGCGAGGCCAAAGAAACACACACTCTGGCTTCTCTTCATAACGTACAAGTCTTTCGCCTTTTACTAAAGACTTCCGTGGAGAGTGAGGCTAAGGAGTTGCACCTATTTTTTGGCAGGGTCTGCCGTCAGGCTGGGCCCTCTCCTCGTTGTTCAAAAGAAATAATAGAAGAAAGCGCGCAATTCCAGGGAGCTCCGCAGGCCTCTGAGGTACTGTGGGTGGGCGGAGATTTGAAGCGGCTCCCTCCCTGTGAGCCAAGTGAAAGAGCGCACCGTCACAAGCGAGAAGTGTCCCGAGAAGGCGGCTCAGCCAGGAACCCGCAGGAGGCCATCGCTTCTCGACCTTTTGGCTAAGATCAAGTGTAGTATCTGTTCTTATCAGTTTAATATCTGATACGCCCCCGATTCGGGGGCAACGTATTAAACGCATTTTTAGAACAGGGAGCCGAATAAGGGGCTCGCTCCGTTCGCTCCACGCATCGACCCGGTATTGCAGCGCCTCCGGGAACGGTGCCCCCTTTGCTGACTTTGTGCAAAAGCAAGAAAGCCAAACAAGTTAAGGTCCGCCAAGCCAAGAGCCAGAAAGCAGCCTGAAGCCGCGAACTTCCTCTCCAGTCACCCCTCTCCTGTCAAAGTGGAGCTCTGGAGCAGAGCAGGCGGGGCCTGAGATCTGCCGCTTCAGCCAAGCAAACAGGGCCTACCGTGACGCCGGAAGCCGGGACGAGGAGTCACTGCGGCTTCCTGCGAGGCCAAAGAAACACACACTCTGGCTTCTCTTCATAACGTACAAGTCTTTCGCCTTTTACTAAAGACTTCCGTGGAGAGTGAGGCTAAGGAGTTGCACCTATTTTTTGGCAGGGTCTGCCGTCTGGCTGGGCCCTCTCCTCGTTGTTCAAAAGAAATAATAGAAGAAAGCGCGCAATTCCAGGGAGCTCCGCAGGCCTCTGAGGTACTGTGGGTGGGCGGAGATTTGAAGCGGCTCCCTCCCTGTGAGCCAAGTGAAAGAGCGCACCGTCACAAGCGAGAAGTGTCCCGAGAAGGCGGCTCAGCCAGGAACCCGCAGGAGGCCATCGCTTCTCGGCCTTTTGGCTAAGATCAAGTGTAGTATCTGTTCTTATCAGTTTAATATCTGATACGCCCCCGATTCGGGGGCAACGTATTAAACGCATTTTTAGAACAGGGAGCCGAATAAGGGGCTCGCTCCGTTCGCTCCACGCATCGACCCGGTATTGCAGCGCCTCCGGGAACGGTGCCCCCTTTGCTGACTTTGTGCAAAAGCAAGAAAGCCAAACAAGTTAAGGTCTGCCAAGCCAAGAGCCAGAAAGCAGCCTGAAGCCGCGAACTTCCTCTCCAGTCACCCCTCTCCTGTCAAAGTGGAGCTCTGGAGCAGAGCAGGCGGGGCCTGAGATCTGCCGCTTCAGCCAAGCAAACAGGGCCTACCGTGACGCCGGAAGCCGGGACGAGGAGTCACTGCGGCTTCCTGCGAGGCCAAAGAAACACACACTCTGGCTTCTCTTCATAACGTACAAGTCTTTCGCCTTTTACTAAAGACTTCCGTGGAGAGTGAGGCTAAGGAGTTGCACCTATTTTTTGGCAGGGTCTGCCGTCTGGCTGGGCCCTCTCCTCGTTGTTCAAAAGAAATAATAGAAGAAAGCGCGCAATTCCAGGGAGCTCCGCAGGCCTCTGAGGTACTGTGGGTGGGCGGAGATTTGAAGCGGCTCCCTCCCTGTGAGCCAAGTGAAAGAGCGCACCGTCACAAGCGAGAAGTGTCCCGAGAAGGCGGCTCAGCCAGGAACCCGCAGGAGGCCATCGCTTCTCGGCCTTTTGGCTAAGATCAAGTGTAGTATCTGTTCTTATCAGTTTAATATCTGATACGCCCCCGATTCGGGGGCAACGTATTAAACGCATTTTTAGAACAGGGAGCCGAATAAGGGGCTCGCTCCGTTCGCTCCACGCATCGACCCGGTATTGCAGCGCCTCCGGGAACGGTGCCCCCTTTGCTGACTTTGTGCAAAAGCAAGAAAGCCAAACAAGTTAAGGTCCGCCAAGCCAAGAGCCAGAAAGCAGCCTGAAGCCGCGAACGTCCTCTCCTGTCAAAGTGGAGCTCTGGAGCAGAGCAGGCGGGGCCTGAGATCTGCCGCTTCAGCCAAGCAAACAGGGCCTACCGTGACGCCGGAAGCCGGGACGAGGAGTCACTGCGGCTTCCTGCGAGGCCAAAGAAACACACACTCTGGCTTCTCTTCATAACGTACAAGTCTTTCGCCTTTTACTAAAGACTTCCGTGGAGAGTGAGGCTAAGGAGTTGCACCTATTTTTTGGCAGGGTCTGCCGTCTGGCTGGGCCCTCTCCTCGTTGTTCAAAAGAAATAATAGAAGAAAGCGTGCAATTCCAGGGAGCTCCGCAGGCCTCTGAGGTACTGTGGGTGGGCGGAGATTTGAAGCGGCTCCCTCCCTGTGAGCCAAGTGAAAGAGCGCACCGTCACAAGCGAGAAGTGTCCCGAGAAGGCGGCTCAGCCAGGAACCCGCAGGAGGCCATCGCTTCTCGGCCTTTTGGCTAAGATCAAGTGTAGTATCTGTTCTTATCAGTTTAATATCTGATACGCCCCCGATTCGGGGGCAACGTATTAAACGCATTTTTAGAACAGGGAGCCGAATAAGGGGCTCGCTCCGTTCGCTCCACGCATCGACCCGGTATTGCAGCGCCTCCGGGAACGGTGCCCCCTTTGCTGACTTTGTGCAAAAGCAAGAAAGCCAAACAAGTTAAGGTCCGCCAAGCCAAGAGCCAGAAAGCAGCCTGAAGCCGCGAACTTCCTCTCCAGTCACCCCTCTCCTGTCAAAGTGGAGCTCTGGAGCAGAGCAGGCGGGGCCTGAGATCTGCCGCTTCAGCCAAGCAAACAGGGCCTACCGTGACGCCGGAAGCCGGGACGAGGAGTCACTGCGGCTTCCTGCGAGGCCAAAGAAACACACACTCTGGCTTCTCTTCATAACGTACAAGTCTTTCGCCTTTTACTAAAGACTTCCGTGGAGAGTGAGGCTAAGGAGTTGCACCTATTTTTTGGCAGGGTCTGCCGTCAGGCTGGGCCCTCTCCTCGTTGTTCAAAAGAAATAGTAGAAGAAAGCGCGCAATTCCAGGGAGCTCCGCAGGCCTCTGAGGTACTGTGGGTGGGCGGAGATTTGAAGCGGCTCCCTCCCTGTGAGCCAAGTGAAAGAGCGCACCGTCACAAGCGAGAAGTGTCCCGAGAAGGCGGCTCAGCCAGGAACCCGCAGGAGGCCATCGCTTCTCGGCCTTTTGGCTAAGATCAAGTGTAGTATCTGTTCTTATCAGTTTAATATCTGATACGCCCCCGATTCGGGGGCAACGTATTAAACGCATTTTTAGAACAGGGAGCCGAATAAGGGGCTCGCTCCGTTCGCTCCACGCATCGACCCGGTATTGCAGCGCCTCCGGGAACGGTGCCCCCTTTGCTGACTTTGTGCAAAAGCAAGAAAGCCAAACAAGTTAAGGTCTGCCAAGCCAAGAGCCAGAAAGCAGCCTGAAGCCGCGAACTTCCTCTCCAGTCACCCCTCTCCTGTCAAAGTGGAGCTCTGGAGCAGAGCAGGCGGGGCCTGAGATCTGCCGCTTCAGCCAAGCAAACAGGGCCTACCGTGACGCCGGAAGCCGGGACGAGGAGTCACTGCGGCTTCCTGCGAGGCCAAAGAAACACACACTCTGGCTTCTCTTCATAACGTACAAGTCTTTCGCCTTTTACTAAAGACTTCCGTGGAGAGTGAGGCTAAGGAGTTGCACCTATTTTTTGGCAGGGTCTGCCGTCTGGCTGGGCCCTCTCCTCGTTGTTCAAAAGAAATAATAGAAGAAAGCGCGCAATTCCAGGGAGCTCCGCAGGCCTCTGAGGTACTGTGGGTGGGCGGAGATTTGAAGCGGCTCCCTCCCTGTGAGCCAAGTGAAAGAGCGCACCGTCACAAGCGAGAAGTGTCCCGAGAAGGCGGCTCAGCCAGGAACCCGCAGGAGGCCATCGCTTCTCGGCCTTTTGGCTAAGATCAAGTGTAGTATCTGTTCTTATCAGTTTAATATCTGATACGCCCCCGATTCGGGGGCAACGTATTAAACGCATTTTTAGAACAGGGAGCCGAATAAGGGGCTCGCTCCGTTCGCTCCACGCATCGACCCGGTATTGCAGCGCCTCCGGGAACGGTGCCCCCTTTGCTGACTTTGTGCAAAAGCAAGAAAGCCAAACAAGTTAAGGTCCGCCAAGCCAAGAGCCAGAAAGCAGCCTGAAGCCGCGAACGTCCTCTCCTGTCAAAGTGGAGCTCTGGAGCAGAGCAGGCGGGGCCTGAGATCTGCCGCTTCAGCCAAGCAAACAGGGCCTACCGTGACGCCGGAAGCCGGGACGAGGAGTCACTGCGGCTTCCTGCGAGGCCAAAGAAACACACACTCTGGCTTCTCTTCATAACGTACAAGTCTTTCGCCTTTTACTAAAGACTTCCGTGGAGAGTGAGGCTAAGGAGTTGCACCTATTTTTTGGCAGGGTCTGCCGTCTGGCTGGGCCCTCTCCTCGTTGTTCAAAAGAAATAATAGAAGAAAGCGTGCAATTCCAGGGAGCTCCGCAGGCCTCTGAGGTACTGTGGGTGGGCGGAGATTTGAAGCGGCTCCCTCCCTGTGAGCCAAGTGAAAGAGCGCACCGTCACAAGCGAGAAGTGTCCCGAGAAGGCGGCTCAGCCAGGAACCCGCAGGAGGCCATCGCTTCTCGGCCTTTTGGCTAAGATCAAGTGTAGTATCTGTTCTTATCAGTTTAATATCTGATACGCCCCCGATTCGGGGGCAACGTATTAAACGCATTTTTAGAACAGGGAGCCGAATAAGGGGCTCGCTCCGTTCGCTCCACGCATCGACCCGGTATTGCAGCGCCTCCGGGAACGGTGCCCCCTTTGCTGACTTTGTGCAAAAGCAAGAAAGCCAAACAAGTTAAGGTCCGCCAAGCCAAGAGCCAGAAAGCAGCCTGAAGCCGCGAACTTCCTCTCCAGTCACCCCTCTCCTGTCAAAGTGGAGCTCTGGAGCAGAGCAGGCGGGGCCTGAGATCTGCCGCTTCAGCCAAGCAAACAGGGCCTACCGTGACGCCGGAAGCCGGGACGAGGAGTCACTGCGGCTTCCTGCGAGGCCAAAGAAACACACACTCTGGCTTCTCTTCATAACGTACAAGTCTTTCGCCTTTTACTAAAGACTTCCGTGGAGAGTGAGGCTAAGGAGTTGCACCTATTTTTTGGCAGGGTCTGCCGTCAGGCTGGGCCCTCTCCTCGTTGTTCAAAAGAAATAGTAGAAGAAAGCGCGCAATTCCAGGGAGCTCCGCAGGCCTCTGAGGTACTGTGGGTGGGCGGAGATTTGAAGCGGCTCCCTCCCTGTGAGCCAAGTGAAAGAGCGCACCGTCACAAGCGAGAAGTGTCCCGAGAAGGCGGCTCAGCCAGGAACCCGCAGGAGGCCATCGCTTCTCGGCCTTTTGGCTAAGATCAAGTGTAGTATCTGTTCTTATCAGTTTAATATCTGATACGCCCCCGATTCGGGGGCAACGTATTAAACGCATTTTTAGAACAGGGAGCCGAATAAGGGGCTCGCTCCGTTCGCTCCACGCATCGACCCGGTATTGCAGCGCCTCCGGGAACGGTGCCCCCTTTGCTGACTTTGTGCAAAAGCAAGAAAGCCAAACAAGTTAAGGTCCGCCAAGCCAAGAGCCAGAAAGCAGCCTGAAGCCGCGAACGTCCTCTCCTGTCAAAGTGGAGCTCTGGAGCAGAGCAGGCGGGGCCTGAGATCTGCCGCTTCAGCCAAGCAAACAGGGCCTACCGTGACGCCGGAAGCCGGGACGAGGAGTCACTGCGGCTTCCTGCGAGGCCAAAGAAACACACACTCTGGCTTCTCTTCATAACGTACAAGTCTTTCGCCTTTTACTAAAGACTTCCGTGGAGAGTGAGGCTAAGGAGTTGCACCTATTTTTTGGCAGGGTCTGCCGTCAGGCTGGGCCCTCTCCTCGTTGTTCAAAAGAAATAATAGAAGAAAGCGCGCAATTCCAGGGAGCTCCGCAGGCCTCTGAGGTACTGTGGGTGGGCGGAGATTTGAAGCGGCTCCCTCCCTGTGAGCCAAGTGAAAGAGCGCACCGTCACAAGCGAGAAGTGTCCCGAGAAGGCGGCTCAGCCAGGAACCCGCAGGAGGCCATCGCTTCTCGACCTTTTGGCTAAGATCAAGTGTAGTATCTGTTCTTATCAGTTTAATATCTGATACGCCCCCGATTCGGGGGCAACGTATTAAACGCATTTTTAGAACAGGGAGCCGAATAAGGGGCTCGCTCCGTTCGCTCCACGCATCGACCCGGTATTGCAGCGCCTCCGGGAACGGTGCCCCCTTTGCTGACTTTGTGCAAAAGCAAGAAAGCCAAACAAGTTAAGGTCCGCCAAGCCAAGAGCCAGAAAGCAGCCTGAAGCCGCGAACTTCCTCTCCAGTCACCCCTCTCCTGTCAAAGTGGAGCTCTGGAGCAGAGCAGGCGGGGCCTGAGATCTGCCGCTTCAGCCAAGCAAACAGGGCCTACCGTGACGCCGGAAGCCGGGACGAGGAGTCACTGCGGCTTCCTGCGAGGCCAAAGAAACACACACTCTGGCTTCTCTTCATAACGTACAAGTCTTTCGCCTTTTACTAAAGACTTCCGTGGAGAGTGAGGCTAAGGAGTTGCACCTATTTTTTGGCAGGGTCTGCCGTCTGGCTGGGCCCTCTCCTCGTTGTTCAAAAGAAATAATAGAAGAAAGCGCGCAATTCCAGGGAGCTCCGCAGGCCTCTGAGGTACTGTGGGTGGGCGGAGATTTGAAGCGGCTCCCTCCCTGTGAGCCAAGTGAAAGAGCGCACCGTCACAAGCGAGAAGTGTCCCGAGAAGGCGGCTCAGCCAGGAACCCGCAGGAGGCCATCGCTTCTCGGCCTTTTGGCTAAGATCAAGTGTAGTATCTGTTCTTATCAGTTTAATATCTGATACGCCCCCGATTCGGGGGCAACGTATTAAACGCATTTTTAGAACAGGGAGCCGAATAAGGGGCTCGCTCCGTTCGCTCCACGCATCGACCCGGTATTGCAGCGCCTCCGGGAACGGTGCCCCCTTTGCTGACTTTGTGCAAAAGCAAGAAAGCCAAACAAGTTAAGGTCTGCCAAGCCAAGAGCCAGAAAGCAGCCTGAAGCCGCGAACTTCCTTTCCAGTCACCCCTCTCCTGTCAAAGTGGAGCTCTGGAGCAGAGCAGGCGGGGCCTGAGATCTGCCGCTTCAGCCAAGCAAACAGGGCCTACCGTGACGCCGGAAGCCGGGACGAGGAGTCACTGCGGCTTCCTGCGAGGCCAAAGAAACACACACTCTGGCTTCTCTTCATAACGTACAAGTCTTTCGCCTTTTACTAAAGACTTCCGTGGAGAGTGAGGCTAAAGAGTTGCACCTATTTTTTGGCAGGGTCTGCCGTCTGGCTGGGCCCTCTCCTCGTTGTTCAAAAGAAATAATAGAAGAAAGCGCGCAATTCCAGGGAGCTCCGCAGGCCTCTGAGGTACTGTGGGTGAGCGGAGATTTGAAGCGGCTCCCTCCCTGTGAGCCAAGTGAAAGAGCGCACCGTCACAAGCGAGAAGTGTCCCGAGAAGGCGGCTCAGCCAGGAACCCGCAGGAGGCCATCGCTTCTCGGCCTTTTGGCTAAGATCAAGTGTAGTATCTGTTCTTATCAGTTTAATATCTGATACGCCCCCGATTCGGGGGCAACGTATTAAACGCATTTTTAGAACAGGGAGCCGAATAAGGGGCTCGCTCCGTTCGCTCCACGCATCGAGCCGGTATTGCAGCGCCTCCGGGAACGGTGCCCCCTTTGCTGACTTTGTGCAAAAGCAAGAAAGCCAAACAAGTTAAGGTCCGCCAAGCCAAGAGCCAGAAAGCAGCCTGAAGCCGCGAACGTCCTCTCCTGTCAAAGTGGAGCTCTGGAGCAGAGCAGGCGGGGCCTGAGATCTGCCGCTTCAGCCAAGCAAACAGGGCCTACCGTGACGCCGGAAGCCGGGACGAGGAGTCACTGCGGCTTCCTGCGAGGCCAAAGAAACACACACTCTGGCTTCTCTTCATAACGTACAAGTCTTTCGCCTTTTACTAAAGACTTCCGTGGAGAGTGAGGCTAAGGAGTTGCACCTATTTTTTGGCAGGGTCTGCCGTCTGGCTGGGCCCTCTCCTCGTTGTTCAAAAGAAATAATAGAAGAAAGCGCGCAATTCCAGGGAGCTCCGCAGGCCTCTGAGGTACTGTGGGTGGGCGGAGATTTGAAGCGGCTCCCTCCCTGTGAGCCAAGTGAAAGAGCGCACCGTCACAAGCGAGAAGTGTCCCGAGAAGGCGGCTCAGCCAGGAACCCGCAGGAGGCCATCGCTTCTCGGCCTTTTGGCTAAGATCAAGTGTAGTATCTGTTCTTATCAGTTTAATATCTGATACGCCCCCGATTCGGGGGCAACGTATTAAACGCATTTTTAGAACAGGGAGCCGAATAAGGGGCTCGCTCCGTTCGCTCCACGCATCGACCCGGTATTGCAGCGCCTCCGGGAACGGTGCCCCCTTTGCTGACTTTGTGCAAAAGCAAGAAAGCCAAACAAGTTAAGGTCTGCCAAGCCAAGAGCCAGAAAGCAGCCTGAAGCCGCGAACTTCCTCTCCAGTCACCCCTCTCCTGTCAAAGTGGAGCTCTGGAGCAGAGCAGGCGGGGCCTGAGATCTGCCGCTTCAGCCAAGCAAACAGGGCCTACCGTGACGCCGGAAGCCGGGACGAGGAGTCACTGCGGCTTCCTGCGAGGCCAAAGAAACACACACTCTGGCTTCTCTTCATAACGTACAAGTCTTTCGCCTTTTACTAAAGACTTCCGTGGAGAGTGAGGCTAAGGAGTTGCACCTATTTTTTGGCAGGGTCTGCCGTCAGGCTGGGCCCTCTCCTCGTTGTTCAAAAGAAATAGTAGAAGAAAGCGCGCAATTCCAGGGAGCTCCGCAGGCCTCTGAGGTACTGTGGGTGGGCGGAGATTTGAAGCGGCTCCCTCCCTGTGAGCCAAGTGAAAGAGCGCACCGTCACAAGCGAGAAGTGTCCCGAGAAGGCGGCTCAGCCAGGAACCCGCAGGAGGCCATCGCTTCTCGGCCTTTTGGCTAAGATCAAGTGTAGTATCTGTTCTTATCAGTTTAATATCTGATACGCCCCCGATTCGGGGGCAACGTATTAAACGCATTTTTAGAACAGGGAGCCGAATAAGGGGCTCGCTCCGTTCGCTCCACGCATCGACCCGGTATTGCAGCGCCTCCGGGAACGGTGCCCCCTTTGCTGACTTTGTGCAAAAGCAAGAAAGCCAAACAAGTTAAGGTCCGCCAAGCCAAGAGCCAGAAAGCAGCCTGAAGCCGCGAACGTCCTCTCCTGTCAAAGTGGAGCTCTGGAGCAGAGCAGGCGGGGCCTGAGATCTGCCGCTTCAGCCAAGCAAACAGGGCCTACCGTGACGCCGGAAGCCGGGACGAGGAGTCACTGCGGCTTCCTGCGAGGCCAAAGAAACACACACTCTGGCTTCTCTTCATAACGTACAAGTCTTTCGCCTTTTACTAAAGACTTCCGTGGAGAGTGAGGCTAAGGAGTTCCACCTATTTTTTGGCAGGGTCTGCCGTCTGGCTGGGCCCTCTCCTCGTTGTTCAAAAGAAATAATAGAAGAAAGCGCGCAATTCCAGGGAGCTCCGCAGGCCTCTGAGGTACTGTGGGTGGGCGGAGATTTGAAGCGGCTCCCTCCCTGTGAGCCAAGTGAAAGAGCGCACCGTCACAAGCGAGAAGTGTCCCGAGAAGGCGGCTCAGCCAGGAACCCGCAGGAGGCCATCGCTTCTCGGCCTTTTGGCTAAGATCAAGTGTAGTATCTGTTCTTATCAGTTTAATATCTGATACCCCCCTGATTCGGGGGCAACGTATTAAACGCATTTTTAGAACAGGGAGCCGAATAAGGGGCTCGCTCCGTTCGCTCCACGCATCGACCCGGTATTGCAGCGCCTCCGGGAACGGTGCCCCCTTTGCTGACTTTGTGCAAAAGCAAGAAAGCCAAACAAGTTAAGGTCCGCCAAGCCAAGAGCCAGAAAGCAGCCTGAAGCCGCGAACGTCCTCTCCTGTCAAAGTGGAGCTCTGGAGCAGAGCAGGCGGGGCCTGAGATCTGCCGCTTCAGCCAAGCAAACAGGGCCTACCGTGACGCCGGAAGCCGGGACGAGGAGTCACTGCGGCTTCCTGCGAGGCCAAAGAAACACACACTCTGGCTTCTCTTCATAACGTACAAGTCTTTCGCCTTTTACTAAAGACTTCCGTGGAGAGTGAGGCTAAGGAGTTGCACCTATTTTTTGGCAGGGTCTGCCGTCAGGCTGGGCCCTCTCCTCGTTGTTCAAAAGAAATAGTAGAAGAAAGCGCGCAATTCCAGGGAGCTCCGCAGGCCTCTGAGGTACTGTGGGTGGGCGGAGATTTGAAGCGGCTCCCTCCCTGTGAGCCAAGTGAAAGAGCGCACCGTCACAAGCGAGAAGTGTCCCGAGAAGGCGGCTCAGCCAGGAACCCGCAGGAGGCCATCGCTTCTCGGCCTTTTGGCTAAGATCAAGTGTAGTATCTGTTCTTATCAGTTTAATATCTGATACCCCCCCGATTCGGGGGCAACGTATTAAACGCATTTTTAGAACAGGGAGCCGAATAAGGGGCTCGCTCCGTTCGCTCCACGCATCGACCCGGTATTGCAGCGCCTCCGGGAACGGTGCCCCCTTTGCTGACTTTGTGCAAAAGCAAGAAAGCCAAACAAGTTAAGGTCCGCCAAGCCAAGAGCCAGAAAGCAGCCTGAAGCCGCGAACGTCCTCTCCTGTCAAAGTGGAGCTCTGGAGCAGAGCAGGCGGGGCCTGAGATCTGCCGCTTCAGCCAAGCAAACAGGGCCTACCGTGACGCCGGAAGCCGGGACGAGGAGTCACTGCGGCTTCCTGCGAGGCCAAAGAAACACACACTCTGGCTTCTCTTCATAACGTACAAGTCTTTCGCCTTTTACTAAAGACTTCCGTGGAGAGTGAGGCTAAGGAGTTGCACCTATTTTTTGGCAGGGTCTGCCGTCAGGCTGGGCCCTCTCCTCGTTGTTCAAAAGAAATAATAGAAGAAAGCGCGCAATTCCAGGGAGCTCCGCAGGCCTCTGAGGTACTGTGGGTGGGCGGAGATTTGAAGCGGCTCCCTCCCTGTGAGCCAAGTGAAAGAGCGCACCGTCACAAGCGAGAAGTGTCCCGAGAAGGCGGCTCAGCCAGGAACCCGCAGGAGGCCATCGCTTCTCGACCTTTTGGCTAAGATCAAGTGTAGTATCTGTTCTTATCAGTTTAATATCTGATACGCCCCCGATTCGGGGGCAACGTATTAAACGCATTTTTAGAACAGGGAGCCGAATAAGGGGCTCGCTCCGTTCGCTCCACGCATCGACCCGGTATTGCAGCGCCTCCGGGAACGGTGCCCCCTTTGCTGACTTTGTGCAAAAGCAAGAAAGCCAAACAAGTTAAGGTCCGCCAAGCCAAGAGCCAGAAAGCAGCCTGAAGCCGCGAACTTCCTCTCCAGTCACCCCTCTCCTGTCAAAGTGGAGCTCTGGAGCAGAGCAGGCGGGGCCTGAGATCTGCCGCTTCAGCCAAGCAAACAGGGCCTACCGTGACGCCGGAAGCCGGGACGAGGAGTCACTGCGGCTTCCTGCGAGGCCAAAGAAACACACACTCTGGCTTCTCTTCATAACGTACAAGTCTTTCGCCTTTTACTAAAGACTTCCGTGGAGAGTGAGGCTAAGGAGTTGCACCTATTTTTTGGCAGGGTCTGCCGTCTGGCTGGGCCCTCTCCTCGTTGTTCAAAAGAAATAATAGAAGAAAGCGCGCAATTCCAGGGAGCTCCGCAGGCCTCTGAGGTACTGTGGGTGGGCGGAGATTTGAAGCGGCTCCCTCCCTGTGAGCCAAGTGAAAGAGCGCACCGTCACAAGCGAGAAGTGTCCCGAGAAGGCGGCTCAGCCAGGAACCCGCAGGAGGCCATCGCTTCTCGGCCTTTTGGCTAAGATCAAGTGTAGTATCTGTTCTTATCAGTTTAATATCTGATACGCCCCCGATTCGGGGGCAACGTATTAAACGCATTTTTAGAACAGGGAGCCGAATAAGGGGCTCGCTCCGTTCGCTCCACGCATCGACCCGGTATTGCAGCGCCTCCGGGAACGGTGCCCCCTTTGCTGACTTTGTGCAAAAGCAAGAAAGCCAAACAAGTTAAGGTCTGCCAAGCCAAGAGCCAGAAAGCAGCCTGAAGCCGCGAACTTCGTCTCCAGTCACCCCTCTCCTGTCAAAGTGGAGCTCTGGAGCAGAGCAGGCGGGGCCTGAGATCTGCCGCTTCAGCCAAGCAAACAGGGCCTACCGTGACGCCGGAAGCCGGGACGAGGAGTCACTGCGGCTTCCTGCGAGGCCAAAGAAACACACACTCTGGCTTCTCTTCATAACGTACAAGTCTTTCGCCTTTTACTAAAGACTTCCGTGGAGAGTGAGGCTAAGGAGTTGCACCTATTTTTTGGCAGGGTCTGCCGTCAGGCTGGGCCCTCTCCTCGTTGTTCAAAAGAAATAGTAGAAGAAAGCGCGCAATTCCAGGGAGCTCCGCAGGCCTCTGAGGTACTGTGGGTGGGCGGAGATTTGAAGCGGCTCCCTCCCTGTGAGCCAAGTGAAAGAGCGCACCGTCACAAGCGAGAAGTGTCCCGAGAAGGCGGCTCAGCCAGGAACCCGCAGGAGGCCATCGCTTCTCGGCCTTTTGGCTAAGATCAAGTGTAGTATCTGTTCTTATCAGTTTAATATCTGATACCCCCCCGATTCGGGGGCAACGTATTAAACGCATTTTTAGAACAGGGAGCCGAATAAGGGGCTCGCTCCGTTCGCTCCACGCATCGACCCGGTATTGCAGCGCCTCCGGGAACGGTGCCCCCTTTGCTGACTTTGTGCAAAAGCAAGAAAGCCAAACAAGTTAAGGTCCGCCAAGCCAAGAGCCAGAAAGCAGCCTGAAGCCGCGAACGTCCTCTCCTGTCAAAGTGGAGCTCTGGAGCAGAGCAGGCGGGGCCTGAGATCTGCCGCTTCAGCCAAGCAAACAGGGCCTACCGTGACGCCGGAAGCCGGGACGAGGAGTCACTGCGGCTTCCTGCGAGGCCAAAGAAACACACACTCTGGCTTCTCTTCATAACGTACAAGTCTTTCGCCTTTTACTAAAGACTTCCGTGGAGAGTGAGGCTAAGGAGTTGCACCTATTTTTTGGCAGGGTCTGCCGTCAGGCTGGGCCCTCTCCTCGTTGTTCAAAAGAAATAATAGAAGAAAGCGCGCAATTCCAGGGAGCTCCGCAGGCCTCTGAGGTACTGTGGGTGGGCGGAGATTTGAAGCGGCTCCCTCCCTGTGAGCCAAGTGAAAGAGCGCACCGTCACAAGCGAGAAGTGTCCCGAGAAGGCGGCTCAGCCAGGAACCCGCAGGAGGCCATCGCTTCTCGACCTTTTGGCTAAGATCAAGTGTAGTATCTGTTCTTATCAGTTTAATATCTGATACGCCCCCGATTCGGGGGCAACGTATTAAACGCATTTTTAGAACAGGGAGCCGAATAAGGGGCTCGCTCCGTTCGCTCCACGCATCGACCCGGTATTGCAGCGCCTCCGGGAACGGTGCCCCCTTTGCTGACTTTGTGCAAAAGCAAGAAAGCCAAACAAGTTAAGGTCCGCCAAGCCAAGAGCCAGAAAGCAGCCTGAAGCCGCGAACTTCCTCTCCAGTCACCCCTCTCCTGTCAAAGTGGAGCTCTGGAGCAGAGCAGGCGGGGCCTGAGATCTGCCGCTTCAGCCAAGCAAACAGGGCCTACCGTGACGCCGGAAGCCGGGACGAGGAGTCACTGCGGCTTCCTGCGAGGCCAAAGAAACACACACTCTGGCTTCTCTTCATAACGTACAAGTCTTTCGCCTTTTACTAAAGACTTCCGTGGAGAGTGAGGCTAAGGAGTTGCACCTATTTTTTGGCAGGGTCTGCCGTCTGGCTGGGCCCTCTCCTCGTTGTTCAAAAGAAATAATAGAAGAAAGCGCGCAATTCCAGGGAGCTCCGCAGGCCTCTGAGGTACTGTGGGTGGGCGGAGATTTGAAGCGGCTCCCTCCCTGTGAGCCAAGTGAAAGAGCGCACCGTCACAAGCGAGAAGTGTCCCGAGAAGGCGGCTCAGCCAGGAACCCGCAGGAGGCCATCGCTTCTCGGCCTTTTGGCTAAGATCAAGTGTAGTATCTGTTCTTATCAGTTTAATATCTGATACGCCCCCGATTCGGGGGCAACGTATTAAACGCATTTTTAGAACAGGGAGCCGAATAAGGGGCTCGCTCCGTTCGCTCCACGCATCGACCCGGTATTGCAGCGCCTCCGGGAACGGTGCCCCCTTTGCTGACTTTGTGCAAAAGCAAGAAAGCCAAACAAGTTAAGGTCCGCCAAGCCAAGAGCCAGAAAGCAGCCTGAAGCCGCGAACTTCCTCTCCAGTCACCCCTCTCCTGTCAAAGTGGAGCTCTGGAGCAGAGCAGGCGGGGCCTGAGATCTGCCGCTTCAGCCAAGCAAACAGGGCCTACCGTGACGCCGGAAGCCGGGACGAGGAGTCACTGCGGCTTCCTGCGAGGCCAAAGAAACACACACTCTGGCTTCTCTTCATAACGTACAAGTCTTTCGCCTTTTACTAAAGACTTCCGTGGAGAGTGAGGCTAAGGAGTTGCACCTATTTTTTGGCAGGGTCTGCCGTCAGGCTGGGCCCTCTCCTCGTTGTTCAAAAGAAATAATAGAAGAAAGCGCGCAATTCCAGGGAGCTCCGCAGGCCTCTGAGGTACTGTGGGTGGGCGGAGATTTGAAGCGGCTCCCTCCCTGTGAGCCAAGTGAAAGAGCGCACCGTCACAAGCGAGAAGTGTCCCGAGAAGGCGGCTCAGCCAGGAACCCGCA
Source organism: Pelmatolapia mariae (assembly GCF_036321145.2). Taxonomy (NCBI): domain Eukaryota; kingdom Metazoa; phylum Chordata; class Actinopteri; order Cichliformes; family Cichlidae; genus Pelmatolapia; species Pelmatolapia mariae. The sequence continues at coordinate 36,301,562 of NC_086239.1, read as the reverse complement.
GGAGGCCATCGCTTCTCGGCCTTTTGGCTAAGATCAAGTGTAGTATCTGTTCTTATCAGTTTAATATCTGATACGCCCCCGATTCGGGGGCAACGTATTAAACGCATTTTTAGAACAGGGAGCCGAATAAGGGGCTCGCTCCGTTCGCTCCACGCATCGACCCGGTATTGCAGCGCCTCCGGGAACGGTGCCCCCTTTGCTGACTTTGTGCAAAAGCAAGAAAGCCAAACAAGTTAAGGTCTGCCAAGCCAAGAGCCAGAAAGCAGCCTGAAGCCGCGAACTTCGTCTCCAGTCACCCCTCTCCTGTCAAAGTGGAGCTCTGGAGCAGAGCAGGCGGGGCCTGAGATCTGCCGCTTCAGCCAAGCAAACAGGGCCTACCGTGACGCCGGAAGCCGGGACGAGGAGTCACTGCGGCTTCCTGCGAGGCCAAAGAAACACACACTCTGGCTTCTCTTCATAACGTACAAGTCTTTCGCCTTTTACTAAAGACTTCCGTGGAGAGTGAGGCTAAGGAGTTGCACCTATTTTTTGGCAGGGTCTGCCGTCAGGCTGGGCCCTCTCCTCGTTGTTCAAAAGAAATAATAGAAGAAAGCGCGCAATTCCAGGGAGCTCCGCAGGCCTCTGAGGTACTGTGGGTGGGCGGAGATTTGAAGCGGCTCCCTCCCTGTGAGCCAAGTGAAAGAGCGCACCGTCACAAGCGAGAAGTGTCCCGAGAAGGCGGCTCAGCCAGGAACCCGCAGGAGGCCATCGCTTCTCGGCCTTTTGGCTAAGATCAAGTGTAGTATCTGTTCTTATCAGTTTAATATCTGATACGCCCCCGATTCGGGGGCAACGTATTAAACGCATTTTTAGAACAGGGAGCCGAATAAGGGGCTCGCTCCGTTCGCTCCACGCATCGACCCGGTATTGCAGCGCCTCCGGGAACGGTGCCCCCTTTGCTGACTTTGTGCAAAAGCAAGAAAGCCAAACAAGTTAAGGTCCGCCAAGCCAAGAGCCAGAAAGCAGCCTGAAGCCGCGAACGTCCTCTCCTGTCAAAGTGGAGCTCTGGAGCAGAGCAGGCGGGGCCTGAGATCTGCCGCTTCAGCCAAGCAAACAGGGCCTACCGTGACGCCGGAAGCCGGGACGAGGAGTCACTGCGGCTTCCTGCGAGGCCAAAGAAACACACACTCTGGCTTCTCTTCATAACGTACAAGTCTTTCGCCTTTTACTAAAGACTTCCGTGGAGAGTGAGGCTAAGGAGTTGCACCTATTTTTTGGCAGGGTCTGCCGTCTGGCTGGGCCCTCTCCTCGTTGTTCAAAAGAAATAATAGAAGAAAGCGCGCAATTCCAGGGAGCTCCGCAGGCCTCTGAGGTACTGTGGGTGGGCGGAGATTTGAAGCGGCTCCCTCCCTGTGAGCCAAGTGAAAGAGCGCACCGTCACAAGCGAGAAGTGTCCCGAGAAGGCGGCTCAGCCAGGAACCCGCAGGAGGCCATCGCTTCTCGGCCTTTTGGCTAAGATCAAGTGTAGTATCTGTTCTTATCAGTTTAATATCTGATACGCCCCCGATTCGGGGGCAACGTATTAAACGCATTTTTAGAACAGGGAGCCGAATAAGGGGCTCGCTCCGTTCGCTCCACGCATCGACCCGGTATTGCAGCGCCTCCGGGAACGGTGCCCCCTTTGCTGACTTTGTGCAAAAGCAAGAAAGCCAAACAAGTTAAGGTCCGCCAAGCCAAGAGCCAGAAAGCAGCCTGAAGCCGCGAACGTCCTCTCCTGTCAAAGTGGAGCTCTGGAGCAGAGCAGGCGGGGCCTGAGATCTGCCGCTTCAGCCAAGCAAACAGGGCCTACCGTGACGCCGGAAGCCGGGACGAGGAGTCACTGCGGCTTCCTGCGAGGCCAAAGAAACACACACTCTGGCTTCTCTTCATAACGTACAAGTCTTTCGCCTTTTACTAAAGACTTCCGTGGAGAGTGAGGCTAAGGAGTTGCACCTATTTTTTGGCAGGGTCTGCCGTCTGGCTGGGCCCTCTCCTCGTTGTTCAAAAGAAATAATAGAAGAAAGCGCGCAATTCCAGGGAGCTCCGCAGGCCTCTGAGGTACTGTGGGTGGGCGGAGATTTGAAGCGGCTCCCTCCCTGTGAGCCAAGTGAAAGAGCGCACCGTCACAAGCGAGAAGTGTCCCGAGAAGGCGGCTCAGCCAGGAACCCGCAGGAGGCCATCGCTTCTCGGCCTTTTGGCTAAGATCAAGTGTAGTATCTGTTCTTATCAGTTTAATATCTGATACCCCCCTGATTCGGGGGCAACGTATTAAACGCATTTTTAGAACAGGGAGCCGAATAAGGGGCTCGCTCCGTTCGCTCCACGCATCGACCCGGTATTGCAGCGCCTCCGGGAACGGTGCCCCCTTTGCTGACTTTGTGCAAAAGCAAGAAAGCCAAACAAGTTAAGGTCCGCCAAGCCAAGAGCCAGAAAGCAGCCTGAAGCCGCGAACGTCCTCTCCTGTCAAAGTGGAGCTCTGGAGCAGAGCAGGCGGGGCCTGAGATCTGCCGCTTCAGCCAAGCAAACAGGGCCTACCGTGACGCCGGAAGCCGGGACGAGGAGTCACTGCGGCTTCCTGCGAGGCCAAAGAAACACACACTCTGGCTTCTCTTCATAACGTACAAGTCTTTCGCCTTTTACTAAAGACTTCCGTGGAGAGTGAGGCTAAAGAGTTGCACCTATTTTTTGGCAGGGTCTGCCGTCTGGCTGGGCCCTCTCCTCGTTGTTCAAAAGAAATAATAGAAGAAAGCGCGCAATTCCAGGGAGCTCCGCAGGCCTCTGAGGTACTGTGGGTGGGCGGAGATTTGAAGCGGCTCCCTCCCTGTGAGCCAAGTGAAAGAGCGCACCGTCACAAGCGAGAAGTGTCCCGAGAAGGCGGCTCAGCCAGGAACCCGCAGGAGGCCATCGCTTCTCGGCCTTTTGGCTAAGATCAAGTGTAGTATCTGTTCTTATCAGTTTAATATCTGATACGCCCCCGATTCGGGGGCAACGTATTAAACGCATTTTTAGAACAGGGAGCCGAATAAGGGGCTCGCTCCGTTCGCTCCAGGCATCGACCCGGTATTGCAGCGCCTCCGGGAACGGTGCCCCCTTTGCTGACTTTGTGCAAAAGCAAGAAAGCCAAACAAGTTAAGGTCCGCCAAGCCAAGAGCCAGAAAGCAGCCTGAAGCCGCGAACGTCCTCTCCTGTCAAAGTGGAGCTCTGGAGCAGAGCAGGCGGGGCCTGAGATCTGCCGCTTCAGCCAAGCAAACAGGGCCTACCGTGACGCCGGAAGCCGGGACGAGGAGTCACTGCGGCTTCCTGCGAGGCCAAAGAAACACACACTCTGGCTTTTCTTCATAACGTACAAGTCTTTCGCCTTTTACTAAAGACTTCCGTGGAGAGTGAGGCTAAGGAGTTGCACCTATTTTTTGGCAGGGTCTGCCGTCAGGCTGGGCCCTCTCCTCGTTGTTCAAAAGAAATAGTAGAAGAAAGCGCGCAATTCCAGGGAGCTCCGCAGGCCTCTGAGGTACTGTGGGTGGGCGGAGATTTGAAGCGGCTCCCTCCCTGTGAGCCAAGTGAAAGAGCGCACCGTCACAAGCGAGAAGTGTCCCGAGAAGGCGGCTCAGCCAGGAACCCGCAGGAGGCCATCGCTTCTCGGCCTTTTGGCTAAGATCAAGTGTAGTATCTGTTCTTATCAGTTTAATATCTGATACGCCCCCGATTCGGGGGCAACGTATTAAACGCATTTTTAGAACAGGGAGCCGAATAAGGGGCTCGCTCCGTTCGCTCCACGCATCGACCCGGTATTGCAGCGCCTCCGGGAACGGTGCCCCCTTTGCTGACTTTGTGCAAAAGCAAGAAAGCCAAACAAGTTAAGGTCTGCCAAGCCAAGAGCCAGAAAGCAGCCTGAAGCCGCGAACTTCCTCTCCAGTCACCCCTCTCCTGTCAAAGTGGAGCTCTGGAGCAGAGCAGGCGGGGCCTGAGATCTGCCGCTTCAGCCAAGCAAACAGGGCCTACCGTGACGCCGGAAGCCGGGACGAGGAGTCACTGCGGCTTCCTGCGAGGCCAAAGAAACACACACTCTGGCTTCTCTTCATAACGTACAAGTCTTTCGCCTTTTACTAAAGACTTCCGTGGAGAGTGAGGCTAAAGAGTTGCACCTATTTTTTGGCAGGGTCTGCCGTCTGGCTGGGCCCTCTCCTCGTTGTTCAAAAGAAATAATAGAAGAAAGCGCGCAATTCCAGGGAGCTCCGCAGGCCTCTGAGGTACTGTGGGTTGGCGGAGATTTGAAGCGGCTCCCTCCCTGTGAGCCAAGCGAAAGAGCGCACCGTCACAAGCGAGAAGTGTCCCGAGAAGGCGGCTCAGCCAGGAACCCGCAGGAGGCCATCGCTTCTCGGCCTTTTGGCTAAGATCAAGTGTAGTATCTGTTCTTATCAGTTTAATATCTGATACGCCCCCGATTCGGGGGCAACGTATTAAACGCATTTTTAGAACAGGGAGCCGAATAAGGGGCTCGCTCCGTTCGCTCCACGCATCGACCCGGTATTGCAGCGCCTCCGGGAACGGTGCCCCCTTTGCTGACTTTGTGCAAAAGCAAGAAAGCCAAACAAGTTAAGGTCCGCCAAGCCAAGAGCCAGAAAGCAGCCTGAAGCCGCGAACGTCCTCTCCTGTCAAAGTGGAGCTCTGGAGCAGAGCAGGCGGGGCCTGAGATCTGCCGCTTCAGCCAAGCAAACAGGGCCTACCGTGACGCCGGAAGCCGGGACGAGGAGTCACTGCGGCTTCCTGCGAGGCCAAAGAAACACACACTCTGGCTTCTCTTCATAACGTACAAGTCTTTCGCCTTTTACTAAAGACTTCCGTGGAGAGTGAGGCTAAGGAGTTGCACCTATTTTTTGGCAGGGTCTGCCGTCAGGCTGGGCCCTCTCCTCGTTGTTCAAAAGAAATAGTAGAAGAAAGCGCGCAATTCCAGGGAGCTCCGCAGGCCTCTGAGGTACTGTGGGTGGGCGGAGATTTGAAGCGGCTCCCTCCCTGTGAGCCAAGTGAAAGAGCGCACCGTCACAAGCGAGAAGTGTCCCGAGAAGGCGGCTCAGCCAGGAACCCGCAGGAGGCCATCGCTTCTCGGCCTTTTGGCTAAGATCAAGTGTAGTATCTGTTCTTATCAGTTTAATATCTGATACGCCCCCGATTCGGGGGCAACGTATTAAACGCATTTTTAGAACAGGGAGCCGAATAAGGGGCTCGCTCCGTTCGCTCCACGCATCGACCCGGTATTGCAGCGCCTCCGGGAACGGTGCCCCCTTTGCTGACTTTGTGCAAAAGCAAGAAAGCCAAACAAGTTAAGGTCTGCCAAGCCAAGAGCCAGAAAGCAGCCTGAAGCCGCGAACTTCCTCTCCAGTCACCCCTCTCCTGTCAAAGTGGAGCTCTGGAGCAGAGCAGGCGGGGCCTGAGATCTGCCGCTTCAGCCAAGCAAACAGGGCCTACCGTGACGCCGGAAGCCGGGACGAGGAGTCACTGCGGCTTCCTGCGAGGCCAAAGAAACACACACTCTGGCTTCTCTTCATAACGTACAAGTCTTTCGCCTTTTACTAAAGACTTCCGTGGAGAGTGAGGCTAAAGAGTTGCACCTATTTTTTGGCAGGGTCTGCCGTCTGGCTGGGCCCTCTCCTCGTTGTTCAAAAGAAATAATAGAAGAAAGCGCGCAATTCCAGGGAGCTCCGCAGGCCTCTGAGGTACTGTGGGTTGGCGGAGATTTGAAGCGGCTCCCTCCCTGTGAGCCAAGTGAAAGAGCGCACCGTCACAAGCGAGAAGTGTCCCGAGAAGGCGGCTCAGCCAGGAACCCGCAGGAGGCCATCGCTTCTCGGCCTTTTGGCTAAGATCAAGTGTAGTATCTGTTCTTATCAGTTTAATATCTGATACGCCCCCGATTCGGGGGCAACGTATTAAACGCATTTTTAGAACAGGGAGCCGAATAAGGGGCTCGCTCCGTTCGCTCCACGCATCGACCCGGTATTGCAGCGCCTCCGGGAACGGTGCCCCCTTTGCTGACTTTGTGCAAAAGCAAGAAAGCCAAACAAGTTAAGGTCCGCCAAGCCAAGAGCCAGAAAGCAGCCTGAAGCCGCGAACGTCCTCTCCTGTCAAAGTGGAGCTCTGGAGCAGAGCAGGCGGGGCCTGAGATCTGCCGCTTCAGCCAAGCAAACAGGGCCTACCGTGACGCCGGAAGCCGGGACGAGGAGTCACTGCGGCTTCCTGCGAGGCCAAAGAAACACACACTCTGGCTTCTCTTCATAACGTACAAGTCTTTCGCCTTTTACTAAAGACTTCCGTGGAGAGTGAGGCTAAGGAGTTGCACCTATTTTTTGGCAGGGTCTGCCGTCAGGCTGGGCCCTCTCCTCGTTGTTCAAAAGAAATAGTAGAAGAAAGCGCGCAATTCCAGGGAGCTCCGCAGGCCTCTGAGGTACTGTGGGTGGGCGGAGATTTGAAGCGGCTCCCTCCCTGTGAGCCAAGTGAAAGAGCGCACCGTCACAAGCGAGAAGTGTCCCGAGAAGGCGGCTCAGCCAGGAACCCGCAGGAGGCCATCGCTTCTCGGCCTTTTGGCTAAGATCAAGTGTAGTATCTGTTCTTATCAGTTTAATATCTGATACGCCCCCGATTCGGGGGCAACGTATTAAACGCATTTTTAGAACAGGGAGCCGAATAAGGGGCTCGCTCCGTTCGCTCCACGCATCGACCCGGTATTGCAGCGCCTCCGGGAACGGTGCCCCCTTTGCTGACTTTGTGCAAAAGCAAGAAAGCCAAACAAGTTAAGGTCTGCCAAGCCAAGAGCCAGAAAGCAGCCTGAAGCCGCGAACTTCGTCTCCAGTCACCCCTCTCCTGTCAAAGTGGAGCTCTGGAGCAGAGCAGGCGGGGCCTGAGATCTGCCGCTTCAGCCAAGCAAACAGGGCCTACCGTGACGCCGGAAGCCGGGACGAGGAGTCACTGCGGCTTCCTGCGAGGCCAAAGAAACACACACTCTGGCTTCTCTTCATAACGTACAAGTCTTTCGCCTTTTACTAAAGACTTCCGTGGAGAGTGAGGCTAAGGAGTTGCACCTATTTTTTGGCAGGGTCTGCCGTCAGGCTGGGCCCTCTGCTCGTTGTTCAAAAGAAATAATAGAAGAAAGCGCGCAATTCCAGGGAGCTCCGCAGGCCTCTGAGGTACTGTGGGTGGGCGGAGATTTGAAGCGGCTCCCTCCCTGTGAGCCAAGTGAAAGAGCGCACCGTCACAAGCGAGAAGTGTCCCGAGAAGGCGGCTCAGCCAGGAACCCGCAGGAGGCCATCGCTTCTCGGCCTTTTGGCTAAGATCAAGTGTAGTATCTGTTCTTATCAGTTTAATATCTGATACGCCCCCGATTCGGGGGCAACGTATTAAACGCATTTTTAGAACAGGGAGCCGAATAAGGGGCTCGCTCCGTTCGCTCCACGCATCGACCCGGTATTGCAGCGCATCCGGGAACGGTGCCCCCTTTGCTGACTTTGTGCAAAAGCAAGAAAGCCAAACAAGTTAAGGTCCGCCAAGCCAAGAGCCAGAAAGCAGCCTGAAGCCGCGAACGTCCTCTCCTGTCAAAGTGGAGCTCTGGAGCAGAGCAGGCGGGGCCTGAGATCTGCCGCTTCAGCCAAGCAAACAGGGCCTACCGTGACGCCGGAAGCCGGGACGAGGAGTCACTGCGGCTTCCTGCGAGGCCAAAGAAACACACACTCTGGCTTCTCTTCATAACGTACAAGTCTTTCGCCTTTTACTAAAGACTTCCGTGGAGAGTGAGGCTAAGGAGTTGCACCTATTTTTTGGCAGGGTCTGCCGTCAGGCTGGGCCCTCTCCTCGTTGTTCAAAAGAAATAGTAGAAGAAAGCGCGCAATTCCAGGGAGCTCCGCAGGCCTCTGAGGTACTGTGGGTGGGCGGAGATTTGAAGCGGCTCCCTCCCTGTGAGCCAAGTGAAAGAGCGCACCGTAACAAGCGAGAAGTGTCCCGAGAAGGCGGCTCAGCCAGGAACCCGCAGGAGGCCATCGCTTCTCGGCCTTTTGGCTAAGATCAAGTGTAGTATCTGTTCTTATCAGTTTAATATCTGATACGCCCCCGATTCGGGGGCAACGTATTAAACGCATTTTTAGAACAGGGAGCCGAATAAGGGGCTCGCTCCGTTCGCTCCACGCATCGACCCGGTATTGCAGCGCCTCCGGGAACGGTGCCCCCTTTGCTGACTTTGTGCAAAAGCAAGAAAGCCAAACAAGTTAAGGTCCGCCAAGCCAAGAGCCAGAAAGCAGCCTGAAGCCGCGAACGTCCTCTCCTGTCAAAGTGGAGCTCTGGAGCAGAGCAGGCGGGGCCTGAGATCTGCCGCTTCAGCCAAGCAAACAGGGCCTACCGTGACGCCGGAAGCCGGGACGAGGAGTCACTGCGGCTTCCTGCGAGGCCAAAGAAACACACACTCTGGCTTCTCTTCATAACGTACAAGTCTTTCGCCTTTTACTAAAGACTTCCGTGGAGAGTGAGGCTAAGGAGTTGCACCTATTTTTTGGCAGGGTCTGCCGTCAGGCTGGGCCCTCTCCTCGTTGTTCAAAAGAAATAATAGAAGAAAGCGCGCAATTCCAGGGAGCTCCGCAGGCCTCTGAGGTACTGTGGGTGGGCGGAGATTTGAAGCGGCTCCCTCCCTGTGAGCCAAGTGAAAGAGCGCACCGTCACAAGCGAGAAGTGTCCCGAGAAGGCGGCTCAGCCAGGAACCCGCAGGAGGCCATCGCTTCTCGGCCTTTTGGCTAAGATCAAGTGTAGTATCTGTTCTTATCAGTTTAATATCTGATACGCCCCCGATTCGGGGGCAACGTATTAAACGCATTTTTAGAACAGGGAGCCGAATAAGGGGCTCGCTCCGTTCGCTCCACGCATCGACCCGGTATTGCAGCGCCTCCGGGAACGGTGCCCCCTTTGCTGACTTTGTGCAAAAGCAAGAAAGCCAAACAAGTTAAGGTCTGCCAAGCCAAGAGCCAGAAAGCAGCCTGAAGCCGCGAACTTCGTCTCCAGTCACCCCTCTCCTGTCAAAGTGGAGCTCTGGAGCAGAGCAGGCGGGGCCTGAGATCTGCCGCTTCAGCCAAGCAAACAGGGCCTACCGTGACGCCGGAAGCCGGGACGAGGAGTCACTGCGGCTTCCTGCGAGGCCAAAGAAACACACACTCTGGCTTCTCTTCATAACGTACAAGTCTTTCGCCTTTTACTAAAGACTTCCGTGGAGAGTGAGGCTAAGGAGTTGCACCTATTTTTTGGCAGGGTCTGCCGTCAGGCTGGGCCCTCTCCTCGTTGTTCAAAAGAAATAATAGAAGAAAGCGCGCAATTCCAGGGAGCTCCGCAGGCCTCTGAGGTACTGTGGGTGGGCGGAGATTTGAAGCGGCTCCCTCCCTGTGAGCCAAGTGAAAGAGCGCACCGTCACAAGCGAGAAGTGTCCCGAGAAGGCGGCTCAGCCAGGAACCCGCAGGAGGCCATCGCTTCTCGGCCTTTTGGCTAAGATCAAGTGTAGTATCTGTTCTTATCAGTTTAATATCTGATACGCCCCCGATTCGGGGGCAACGTATTAAACGCATTTTTAGAACAGGGAGCCGAATAAGGGGCTCGCTCCGTTCGCTCCACGCATCGACCCGGTATTGCAGCGCCTCCGGGAACGGTGCCCCCTTTGCTGACTTTGTGCAAAAGCAAGAAAGCCAAACAAGTTAAGGTCTGCCAAGCCAAGAGCCAGAAAGCAGCCTGAAGCCGCGAACTTCGTCTCCAGTCACCCCTCTCCTGTCAAAGTGGAGCTCTGGAGCAGAGCAGGCGGGGCCTGAGATCTGCCGCTTCAGCCAAGCAAACAGGGCCTACCGTGACGCCGGAAGCCGGGACGAGGAGTCACTGCGGCTTCCTGCGAGGCCAAAGAAACACACACTCTGGCTTCTCTTCATAACGTACAAGTCTTTCGCCTTTTACTAAAGACTTCCGTGGAGAGTGAGGCTAAGGAGTTGCACCTATTTTTTGGCAGGGTCTGCCGTCAGGCTGGGCCCTCTCCTCGTTGTTCAAAAGAAATAATAGAAGAAAGCGCGCAATTCCAGGGAGCTCCGCAGGCCTCTGAGGTACTGTGGGTGGGCGGAGATTTGAAGCGGCTCCCTCCCTGTGAGCCAAGTGAAAGAGCGCACCGTCACAAGCGAGAAGTGTCCCGAGAAGGCGGCTCAGCCAGGAACCCGCAGGAGGCCATCGCTTCTCGGCCTTTTGGCTAAGATCAAGTGTAGTATCTGTTCTTATCAGTTTAATATCTGATACGCCCCCGATTCGGGGGCAACGTATTAAACGCATTTTTAGAACAGGGAGCCGAATAAGGGGCTCGCTCCGTTCGCTCCACGCATCGACCCGGTATTGCAGCGCCTCCGGGAACGGTGCCCCCTTTGCTGACTTTGTGCAAAAGCAAGAAAGCCAAACAAGTTAAGGTCCGCCAAGCCTAGAGCCAGAAAGCAGCCTGAAGCCGCGAACGTCCTCTCCTGTCAAAGTGGAGCTCTGGAGCAGAGCAGGCGGGGCCTGAGATCTGCCGCTTCAGCCAAGCAAACAGGGCCTACCGTGACGCCGGAAGCCGGGACGAGGAGTCACTGCGGCTTCCTGCGAGGCCAAAGAAACACACACTCTGGCTTCTCTTCATAACGTACAAGTCTTTCGCCTTTTACTAAAGACTTCCGTGGAGAGTGAGGCTAAGGAGTTGCACCTATTTTTTGGCAGGGTCTGCCGTCTGGCTGGGCCCTCTCCTCGTTGTTCAAAAGAAATAATAGAAGAAAGCGCGCAATTCCAGGGAGCTCCGCAGGCCTCTGAGGTACTGTGGGTGGGCGGAGATTTGAAGCGGCTCCCTCCCTGTGAGCCAAGTGAAAGAGCGCACCGTCACAAGCGAGAAGTGTCCCGAGAAGGCGGCTCAGCCAGGAACCCGCAGGAGGCCATCGCTTCTCGGCCTTTTGGCTAAGATCAAGTGTAGTATCTGTTCTTATCAGTTTAATATCTGATACCCCCCTGATTCGGGGGCAACGTATTAAACGCATTTTTAGAACAGGGAGCCGAATAAGGGGCTCGCTCCGTTCGCTCCACGCATCGACCCGGTATTGCAGCGCCTCCGGGAACGGTGCCCCCTTTGCTGACTTTGTGCAAAAGCAAGAAAGCCAAACAAGTTAAGGTCCGCCAAGCCAAGAGCCAGAAAGCAGCCTGAAGCCGCGAACGTCCTCTCCTGTCAAAGTGGAGCTCTGGAGCAGAGCAGGCGGGGCCTGAGATCTGCCGCTTCAGCCAAGCAAACAGGGCCTACCGTGACGCCGGAAGCCGGGACGAGGAGTCACTGCGGCTTCCTGCGAGGCCAAAGAAACACACACTCTGGCTTCTCTTCATAACGTACAAGTCTTTCGCCTTTTACTAAAGACTTCCGTGGAGAGTGAGGCTAAGGAGTTGCACCTATTTTTTGGCAGGGTCTGCCGTCAGGCTGGGCCCTCTCCTCGTTGTTCAAAAGAAATAATAGAAGAAAGCGCGCAATTCCAGGGAGCTCCGCAGGCCTCTGAGGTACTGTGGGTGGGCGGAGATTTGAAGCGGCTCCCTCCCTGTGAGCCAAGTGAAAGAGCGCACCGTCACAAGCGAGAAGTGTCCCGAGAAGGCGGCTCAGCCAGGAACCCGCAGGAGGCCATCGCTTCTCGGCCTTTTGGCTAAGATCAAGTGTAGTATCTGTTCTTATCAGTTCAGGCGAGAAGCAAAGAAAGATGGCGACGGCGTCGGCCAGTTTTTCCGAGAGAGATGCAAGAATATCTGGAACAAGAATTACTTTGAGATTTGAACTACTGGAGAAAGACATCCAACTTCACGACAGAATAACCTTTGGACGGAAGATCCTCTTCGAAGCCCTGAAGATACAGCCGGAGGAAATATACTGCTTACAACAGAGCACCGCAAGTAAGCACTACGACGTGACATTTTCTACAGGAGAATATGCAGAAGAAGTGAGAAGGAAGTGTATTTTCGCGGAAGATGAAGAGCTGCGGAGATACACGGTGATCCCACTGTACCGAAATGACTACAGAATTTTAACAATACATATGTACAACCCATGGGTCACGGAGGAGACTATTCGGTACTTTCTAGGGAGATACGTTAACGTTCTCCCAGGGGTACGCAAAATAAAGGACGGTCTAGGCATATGGACCGGAAAGAGACAATTCCGCATCAAATTGCGTGCAGATATGGATAGTGACGATGGATATTGTCACCCGCCAGCAGTTTTTTCTATCGGCGCGGATAGAGGCTTCCTTGTCTATGCAGGGCAGCCTCAGGCATGTCGGAAATGCGGGAGTACTGGACACGACGTTGAAAGATGCGACCAGGTGAGGTGTAGGAGTTGCGGCAAGATTGGACATATTACGAGGGACTGCAAGGAGCCTAGGAGATGCCATCTATGCGACTCGGAAGCGCATATGGCGAGAGATTGTACTAAGCCGCGGCCCTATGCAGCCGTGGTAAAGACTGGACTTGCTGAGGAAAAACGCAGTGAAGAAGAAAGAGACATCGGTGAAGGAACAAGGCCCCAGGAGCCGTCACCAGCTGCTGGAAATCAGGCTGATGAGGACAAAGTGGAAGGTGTGGAGGAGGGGTCGGAGCAACGGGAGGAGAAGGGAGAGAGGATTTCTGAGCAAGGTGGTGAGAAATTGCAGCAGGGGGAGGAACCCCAGCAACATTGGGAAGTGGTAGCAAAACCACGGAGGAAGACTGCTAAAAGGAGGAGAAAGGTGAGTTCAGCCGCCCTCTCCGAAGATAGTAAGAAAAGCGAACAGGATATTAGGGAGGAGGTGTTGGAGGAAGGCGGAAACGTGGAGGGTTATGTGTTAAGGGGGACACAGACTGAGTGTATGCATACCCCCCCAAGCGACGTGACAAGTGATGGAGATATGGAAGAGGAAGGTGAGAGTGAAGGAAAGTCAGAGGACTCTTTTATAAAAACCCTCCTGTCACATGTTAATATGGATAGTTAGAGAATTTAAGAGAGGAGGTAAAATAAATCATGAGACTCTTTGTTTTGTTTTTTTTCTTCCCTTTTATTACTTTTCTCTTTGCTCTGTGTGTTTTGTTTGTTTTTTGTTTTTGGTATGGGAAAACTACGGATAATTACCCTGAATGTCAGGGGGCTAAAAAGTGCCCGAAAGAGAAAAATTGTTTATGAATTTTTGTTGAGCCAAAATTTTGATGTTTGTTTGGTTCAGGAGGCTCACTTGGGGGACGAGAGGGATGTTGTTTTGTTTACTGAGGAATGGAGGGGAGGGGAAGCTCTTTGGAGCATTGGGGGGGTACACGGGTCTGGAGTTGGGGTGTTATGCGGGAATAAAGATATACGGATACTTGAGAATTTTACTGTAATACAAGGAAGGGTAATGGTGGTGGATATTGATAAAAATGGGACTCGATGTCGAATAATAAACGTATACGCACAGGTGGAACCTGGGCTACGAAAGGACCTTTTTCTAAAGATGGATACTTGCTTTTTAACCAGGAAAGCTATAATTGTGGGAGGGGATTTTAACTGCTCTTTGGAAAGGGAAAAGTTCTCCCTCCCCTTTAAGACTTTTATTGAAAAATATGGCTTAATCGATGTCATGGGGAAGATACTGGGGAAGCAAGTAGGGTATACTTGGAAAAATACAAGGGGGGTGAAGAGTAGGTTAGACTACATCTTAGTAGAAAAAAAGTGTAAAATAATAAGGGGAAAAACAATACCGGCCCTCTTTACAGACCACTATGTAGTTGATGTGGAGCTTGAGATAGCAGGGCCTGATTTTGGAAAAGGCTACTGGAAGCTTAATAATGACGTTCTTGCAGAGAAAGCTTTTAGGGAAGGCTTCATGAAAATCTTCCCGATCTGGGTTGAGATGAAAAGTTTATATAGAAATAATGTGGCTTGGTGGGAGGATATAAAGAAAAAAATAAAAAAGTTTACGATTGAATATTGTACAGAGAGGTCAAAACTTCGAAAGAAGGAGTTTGATACAATACAAAAGGAGATAGAAAAAATCTATGCCAAGGAAAATATGGGAAGGGAAATTAAAAAGGAAGGGTACCTGGAGAATTTAAAAATGAGACAAGAGGAATTACTTGAGAGAAAAGCGAGGGCCGAAACATTTAAATTAAAACAGGAGGAGTATATGGAGTACGAGAAATGCAACGTATTAAACCCATTTTTAGAACAGGGAGCCGAATAAGGGGCTCCCTCCGTTCGCTCCACGCATCGACCCGGTATTGCAGCGCCTCCGGGAACGGTGCCCCCTTTGCTGACTATGTGCAAAAGCAAGAAAGCCAAACAAGTTAAGGCCTGCCAAGCCAAGAGCCAGAAAGTAGCCTGAAGCCGCGAACGTCCTCTCCAGTCACCCCTCTCCTGTCAAAGTGGAGCTCTGGAGCAGAGCAGGTGGGGCCTGAGATCTGCCGCTTCAGCCAAGCAAACAGGGCCTACCGTGACGCCGGAAGCCGGGACGAGGAGTCACTGCGGCTTCCTGCGAGGCCAAAGAAACACACACTCTGGCTTCTCTTCATAACGTACAAGTCTTTCGCCTTTTACTAAAGACTTCCGTGGAGAGTGAGGCTAAAGAGTTGCACCTATTTTTTGGCAGGGTCTGCCGTCTGGCTGGGCCCTCTCCTCGTTGTTCAAAAGAAATAATAGAAGAAAGCGCGCAATTCCAGGGAGCTCCGCAGGCCTCTGAGGTACTGTGGGTGGGCGGAGATTTGAAGCGGCTCCCTCCCTGTGAGCCAAGTGAAAGAGCGCACCGTCACAAGCGAGAAGTGTCCCGAGAAGGCGGCTCAGCCAGGAACCCGCAGGAGGCCATCGCTTCTCGGCCTTTTGGCTAAGATCAAGTGTAGTATCTGTTCTTATCAGTTTAATATCTGATACCCCCCTGATTCGGGGGCAACGTATTAAACGCATTTTTAGAACAGGGAGCCGAATAAGGGGCTCGCTCCGTTCGCTCCACGCATCAACCCGGTATTGCAGCGCCTCCGGGAACGGTGCCCCCTTTGCTGACTTTGTGCAAAAGCAAGAAAGCCAAACAAGTTAAGGTCCGCCAAGCCAAGAGCCAGAAAGCAGCCTGAAGCCGCGAACGTCCTCTCCTGTCAAAGTGGAGCTCTGGAGCAGAGCAGGCGGGGCCTGAGATCTGCCGCTTCAGCCAAGCAAACAGGGCCTACCGTGACGCCGGAAGCCGGGACGAGGAGTCACTGCGGCTTCCTGCGAGGCCAAAGAAACACACACTCTGGCTTCTCTTCATAACGTACAAGTCTTTCGCCTTTTACTAAAGACTTCCGTGGAGAGTGAGGCTAAGGAGTTGCACCTATTTTTTGGCAGGGTCTGCCGTCAGGCTGGGCCCTCTCCTCGTTGTTCAAAAGAAATAATAGAAGAAAGCGCGCAATTCCAGGGAGCTCCGCAGGCCTCTGAGGTACTGTGGGTGGGCGGAGATTTGAAGCGGCTCCCTCCCTGTGAGCCAAGTGAAAGAGCGCACCGTCACAAGCGAGAAGTGTCCCGAGAAGGCGGCTCAGCCAGGAACCCGCAGGAGGCCATCGCTTCTCGGCCTTTTGGCTAAGATCAAGTGTAGTATCTGTTCTTATCAGTTTAATATCTGATACGCCCCCGATTCGGGGGCAACGTATTAAACGCATTTTTAGAACAGGGAGCCGAATAAGGGGCTCGCTCCGTTCGCTCCAAGCATCGACCCGGTATTGCAGCGCCTCCGGGAACGGTGCCCCCTTTGCTGACTTTGTGCAAAAGCAAGAAAGCCAAACAAGTTAAGGTCTGCCAAGCCAAGAGCCAGAAAGCAGCCTGAAGCCGCGAACTTCCTCTCCAGTCACTCCTCTCCTGTCAAAGTGGAGCTCTGGAGCAGAGCAGGCGGGGCCTGAGATCTGCCGCTTCAGCCAAGCAAACAGGGCCTACCGTGACGCCGGAAGCCGGGACGAGGAGTCACTGCGGCTTCCTGCGAGGCCAAAGAAACACACACTCTGGCTTCTCTTCATAACGTACAAGTCTTTCGCCTTTTACTAAAGACTTCCGTGGAGAGTGAGGCTAAGGAGTTGCACCTATTTTTTGGCAGGGTCTGCCGTCAGGCTGGGCCCTCTCCTCGTTGTTCAAAAGAAATAATAGAAGAAAGCGCGCAATTCCAGGGAGCTCCGCAGGCCTCTGAGGTACTGTGGGTGGGCGGAGATTTGAAGCGGCTCCCTCCCTGTGAGCCAAGTGAAAGAGCGCACCGTCACAAGCGAGAAGTGTCCCGAGAAGGCGGCTCAGCCAGGAACCCGCAGGAGGCCATCGCTTCTCGGCCTTTTGGCTAAGATCAAGTGTAGTATCTGTTCTTATCAGTTTAATATCTGATACGCCCCCGATTCGGGGGCAACGTATTAAACGCATTTTTAGAACAGGGAGCCGAATAAGGGGCTCGCTCCGTTCGCTCCACGCATCGACCCGGTATTGCAGCGCCTCCGGGAACGGTGCCCCCTTTGCTGACTTTGTGCAAAAGCAAGAAAGCCAAACAAGTTAAGGTCTGCCAAGCCAAGAGCCAGAAAGCAGCCTGAAGCCGCGAACTTCCTCTCCAGTCACCCCTCTCCTGTCAAAGTGGAGCTCTGGAGCAGAGCAGGCGGGGCCTGAGATCTGCCGCTTCAGCCAAGCAAACAGGGCCTACCGTGACGCCGGAAGCCGGGACGAGGAGTCACTGCGGCTTCCTGCGAGGCCAAAGAAACACACACTCTGGCTTCTCTTCATAACGTACAAGTCTTTCGCCTTTTACTAAAGACTTCCGTGGAGAGTGAGGCTAAGGAGTTGCACCTATTTTTTGGCAGGGTCTGCCGTCAGGCTGGGCCCTCTCCTCGTTGTTCAAAAGAAATAATAGAAGAAAGCGCGCAATTCCAGGGAGCTCCGCAGGCCTCTGAGGTACTGTGGGTGGGCGGAGATTTGAAGCGGCTCCCTCCCTGTGAGCCAAGTGAAAGAGCGCACCGTCACAAGCGAGAAGTGTCCCGAGAAGGCGGCTCAGCCAGGAACCCGCAGGAGGCCATCGCTTCTCGGCCTTTTGGCTAAGATTAAGTGTAGTATCTGTTCTTATCAGTTTAATATCTGATACGCCCCCGATTCGGGGGCAACGTATTAAACGCATTTTTAGAACAGGGAGCCGAATAAGGGGCTCGCTCCGTTCGCTCCACGCATCGACCCGGTATTGCAGCGCCTCCGGGAACGGTGCCCCCTTTGCTGACTTTGTGCAAAAGCAAGAAAGCCAAACAAGTTGCCAAGCCAAGAGCCAGAAAGCAGCCTGAAGCCGCGAACGTCCTCTCCTGTCAAAGTGGAGCTCTGGAGCAGAGCAGGCGGGGCCTGAGATCTGCCGCTTCAGCCAAGCAAACAGGGCCTACCGTGACGCCGGAAGCCGGGACGAGGAGTCACTGCGGCTTCCTGCGAGGCCAAAGAAACGCACACTCTGGCTTCTCTTCATAACGTACAAGTCTTTCGCCTTTTACTAAAGACTTCCGTGGAGAGTGAGGCTAAGGAGTTGCACCTATTTTTTGGCAGGGTCTGCCGTCTGGCTGGGCCCTCTCCTCGTTGTTCAAAAGAAATAATAGAAGAAAGCGCGCAATTCCAGGGAGCTCCGCAGGCCTCTGAGGTACTGTGGGTGGGCGGAGATTTGAAGCGGCTCCCTCCCTGTGAGCCAAGTGAAAGAGCGCACCGTCACAAGCGAGAAGTGTCCCGAGAAGGCGGCTCAGCCAGGAACCCGCAGGAGGCCATCGCTTCTCGGCCTTTTGGCTAAGATCAAGTGTAGTATCTGTTCTTATCAGTTCAGGCGAGAAGCAAAGAAAGATGGCGACGGCGTCGGCCAGTTTTTCCGAGAGAGATGCAAGAATATCTGGAACAAGAAATACTTTGAGATTTGAACTACTGGAGAAAGACATCCAACTTCACGACAGAATAACCTTTGGACGGAAGATCCTCTTCGAAGCCCTGAAGATACAGCCGGAGGAAATATACTGCTTACAACAGAGCACCGCAAGTAAGCACTACGACGTGACATTTTCTACAGGAGAATATGCAGAAGAAGTGAGAAGGAAGTGTATTTTCGCGGAAGATGAAGAGCTGCGGAGATACACGGTGATCCCACTGTACCGAAATGACTACAGAATTTTAACAATACATATGTACAACCCATGGGTCACGGAGGAGACTATTCGGTACTTTCTAGGGAGATACGTTAACGTTCTCCCAGGGGTACGCAAAATAAAGGACGGTCTAGGCATATGGACCGGAAAGAGACAATTCCGCATCAAATTGCGTGCAGATATGGATAGTGACGATGGATATTGTCACCCGCCAGCAGTTTTTTCTATCGGCGCGGATAGAGGCTTCCTTGTCTATGCAGGGCAGCCTCAGGCATGTCGGAAATGCGGGAGTACTGGACACGACGTTGAAAGATGCGACCAGGTGAGGTGTAGGAGTTGCGGCAAGATTGGACATATTACGAGGGACTGCAAGGAGCCTAGGAGATGCCATCTATGCGACTCGGAAGCGCATATGGCGAGAGATTGTACTAAGCCGCGGCCCTATGCAGCCGTGGTAAAGACTGGACTTGCTGAGGAAAAACGCAGTGAAGAAGAAAGAGACATCGGTGAAGGAACAAGGCCCCAGGAGCCGTCACCAGCTGCTGGAAATCAGGCTGATGAGGACAAAGTGGAAGGTGTGGAGGAGGGGTCGGAGCAACGGGAGGAGAAGGGAGAGAGGATTTCTGAGCAAGGTGGTGAGAAATTGCAGCAGGGGGAGGAACCCCAGCAACATTGGGAAGTGGTAGCAAAACCACGGAGGAAGACTGCTAAAAGGAGGAGAAAGGTGAGTTCAGCCGCCCTCTCCGAAGATAGTAAGAAAAGCGAACAGGATATTAGGGAGGAGGTGTTGGAGGAAGGCGGAAACGTGGAGGGTTATGTGTTAAGGGGGACACAGACTGAGTGTATGCATACCCCCCCAAGCGACGTGACAAGTGATGGAGATATGGAAGAGGAAGGTGAGAGTGAAGGAAAGTCAGAGGACTCTTTTATAAAAACCCTCCTGTCACATGTTAATATGGATAGTTAGAGAATTTAAGAGAGGAGGTAAAATAAATCATGAGACTCTTTGTTTTGTTTTTTTTCTTCCCTTTTATTACTTTTCTCTTTGCTCTGTGTGTTTTGTTTGTTTTTTGTTTTTGGTATGGGAAAACTACGGATAATTACCCTGAATGTCAGGGGGCTAAAAAGTGCCCGAAAGAGAAAAATTGTTTATGAATTTTTGTTGAGCCAAAATTTTGATGTTTGTTTGGTTCAGGAGGCTCACTTGGGGGACGAGAGGGATGTTGTTTTGTTTACTGAGGAATGGAGGGGAGGGGAAGCTCTTTGGAGCATTGGGGGGGTACACGGGTCTGGAGTTGGGGTGTTATGCGGGAATAAAGATATACGGATACTTGAGAATTTTACTGTAATACAAGGAAGGGTAATGGTGGTGGATATTGATAAAAATGGGACTCGATGTCGAATAATAAACGTATACGCACAGGTGGAACCTGGGCTACGAAAGGACCTTTTTCTAAAGATGGATACTTGCTTTTTAACCAGGAAAGCTATAATTGTGGGAGGGGATTTTAACTGCTCTTTGGAAAGGGAAAAGTTCTCCCTCCCCTTTAAGACTTTTATTGAAAAATATGGCTTAATCGATGTCATGGGGAAGATACTGGGGAAGCAAGTAGGGTATACTTGGAAAAATACAAGGGGGGTGAAGAGTAGGTTAGACTACATCTTAGTAGAAAAAAAGTGTAAAATAATAAGGGGAAAAACAATACCGGCCCTCTTTACAGACCACTATGTAGTTGATGTGGAGCTTGAGATAGCAGGGCCTGATTTTGGAAAAGGCTACTGGAAGCTTAATAATGACGTTCTTGCAGAGAAAGCTTTTAGGGAAGGCTTCATGAAAATCTTCCCGATCTGGGTTGAGATGAAAAGTTTATATAGAAATAATGTGGCTTGGTGGGAGGATATAAAGAAAAAAATAAAAAAGTTTACGATTGAATATTGTACAGAGAGGTCAAAACTTCGAAAGAAGGAGTTTGATACAATACAAAAGGAGATAGAAAAAATCTATGCCAAGGAAAATATGGGAAGGGAAATTAAAAAGGAAGGGTACCTGGAGAATTTAAAAATGAGACAAGAGGAATTACTTGAGAGAAAAGCGAGGGCCGAAACATTTAAATTAAAACAGGAGGAGTATATGGAGTACGAGAAATGCAACGTATTAAACCCATTTTTAGAACAGGGAGCCGAATAAGGGGCTCCCTCCGTTCGCTCCACGCATCGACCCGGTATTGCAGCGCCTCCGGGAACGGTGCCCCCTTTGCTGACTATGTGCAAAAGCAAGAAAGCCAAACAAGTTAAGGCCTGCCAAGCCAAGAGCCAGAAAGTAGCCTGAAGCCGCGAACGTCCTCTCCAGTCACCCCTCTCCTGTCAAAGTGGAGCTCTGGAGCAGAGCAGGTGGGGCCTGAGATCTGCCGCTTCAGCCAAGCAAACAGGGCCTACCGTGACGCCGGAAGCCGGGACGAGGAGTCACTGCGGCTTCCTGCGAGGCCAAAGAAACACACACTCTGGCTTCTCTTCATAACGTACAAGTCTTTCGCCTTTTACTAAAGACTTCCGTGGAGAGTGAGGCTAAAGAGTTGCACCTATTTTTTGGCAGGGTCTGCCGTCTGGCTGGGCCCTCTCCTCGTTGTTCAAAAGAAATAATAGAAGAAAGCGCGCAATTCCAGGGAGCTCCGCAGGCCTCTGAGGTACTGTGGGTGGGCGGAGATTTGAAGCGGCTCCCTCCCTGTGAGCCAAGTGAAAGAGCGCACCGTCACAAGCGAGAAGTGTCCCGAGAAGGCGGCTCAGCCAGGAACCCGCAGGAGGCCATCGCTTCTCGGCCTTTTGGCTAAGATCAAGTGTAGTATCTGTTCTTATCAGTTTAATATCTGATACCCCCCTGATTCGGGGGCAACGTATTAAACGCATTTTTAGAACAGGGAGCCGAATAAGGGGCTCGCTCCGTTCGCTCCACGCATCAACCCGGTATTGCAGCGCCTCCGGGAACGGTGCCCCCTTTGCTGACTTTGTGCAAAAGCAAGAAAGCCAAACAAGTTAAGGTCCGCCAAGCCAAGAGCCAGAAAGCAGCCTGAAGCCGCGAACGTCCTCTCCTGTCAAAGTGGAGCTCTGGAGCAGAGCAGGCGGGGCCTGAGATCTGCCGCTTCAGCCAAGCAAACAGGGCCTACCGTGACGCCGGAAGCCGGGACGAGGAGTCACTGCGGCTTCCTGCGAGGCCAAAGAAACACACACTCTGGCTTCTCTTCATAACGTACAAGTCTTTCGCCTTTTACTAAAGACTTCCGTGGAGAGTGAGGCTAAGGAGTTGCACCTATTTTTTGGCAGGGTCTGCCGTCAGGCTGGGCCCTCTCCTCGTTGTTCAAAAGAAATAATAGAAGAAAGCGCGCAATTCCAGGGAGCTCCGCAGGCCTCTGAGGTACTGTGGGTGGGCGGAGATTTGAAGCGGCTCCCTCCCTGTGAGCCAAGTGAAAGAGCGCACCGTCACAAGCGAGAAGTGTCCCGAGAAGGCGGCTCAGCCAGGAACCCGCAGGAGGCCATCGCTTCTCGGCCTTTTGGCTAAGATCAAGTGTAGTATCTGTTCTTATCAGTTTAATATCTGATACGCCCCCGATTCGGGGGCAACGTATTAAACGCATTTTTAGAACAGGGAGCCGAATAAGGGGCTCGCTCCGTTCGCTCCAAGCATCGACCCGGTATTGCAGCGCCTCCGAGAACGGTGCCCCCTTTGCTGACTTTGTGCAAAAGCAAGAAAGCCAAACAAGTTAAGGTCTGCCAAGCCAAGAGCCAGAAAGCAGCCTGAAGCCGCGAACTTCCTCTCCAGTCACTCCTCTCCTGTCAAAGTGGAGCTCTGGAGCAGAGCAGGCGGGGCCTGAGATCTGCCGCTTCAGCCAAGCAAACAGGGCCTACCGTGACGCCGGAAGCCGGGACGAGGAGTCACTGCGGCTTCCTGCGAGGCCAAAGAAACACACACTCTGGCTTCTCTTCATAACGTACAAGTCTTTCGCCTTTTACTAAAGACTTCCGTGGAGAGTGAGGCTAAGGAGTTGCACCTATTTTTTGGCAGGGTCTGCCGTCAGGCTGGGCCCTCTCCTCGTTGTTCAAAAGAAATAATAGAAGAAAGCGCGCAATTCCAGGGAGCTCCGCAGGCCTCTGAGGTACTGTGGGTGGGCGGAGATTTGAAGCGGCTCCCTCCCTGTGAGCCAAGTGAAAGAGCGCACCGTCACAAGCGAGAAGTGTCCCGAGAAGGCGGCTCAGCCAGGAACCCGCAGGAGGCCATCGCTTCTCGGCCTTTTGGCTAAGATCAAGTGTAGTATCTGTTCTTATCAGTTTAATATCTGATACGCCCCCGATTCGGGGGCAACGTATTAAACGCATTTTTAGAACAGGGAGCCGAATAAGGGGCTCGCTCCGTTCGCTCCACGCATCGACCCGGTATTGCAGCGCCTCCGGGAACGGTGCCCCCTTTGCTGACTTTGTGCAAAAGCAAGAAAGCCAAACAAGTTAAGGTCTGCCAAGCCAAGAGCCAGAAAGCAGCCTGAAGCCGCGAACTTCCTCTCCAGTCACCCCTCTCCTGTCAAAGTGGAGCTCTGGAGCAGAGCAGGCGGGGCCTGAGATCTGCCGCTTCAGCCAAGCAAACAGGGCCTACCGTGACGCCGGAAGCCGGGACGAGGAGTCACTGCGGCTTCCTGCGAGGCCAAAGAAACACACACTCTGGCTTCTCTTCATAACGTACAAGTCTTTCGCCTTTTACTAAAGACTTCCGTGGAGAGTGAGGCTAAGGAGTTGCACCTATTTTTTGGCAGGGTCTGCCGTCAGGCTGGGCCCTCTCCTCGTTGTTCAAAAGAAATAATAGAAGAAAGCGCGCAATTCCAGGGAGCTCCGCAGGCCTCTGAGGTACTGTGGGTGGGCGGAGATTTGAAGCGGCTCCCTCCCTGTGAGCCAAGTGAAAGAGCGCACCGTCACAAGCGAGAAGTGTCCCGAGAAGGCGGCTCAGCCAGGAACCCGCAGGAGGCCATCGCTTCTCGGCCTTTTGGCTAAGATTAAGTGTAGTATCTGTTCTTATCAGTTTAATATCTGATACGCCCCCGATTCGGGGGCAACGTATTAAACGCATTTTTAGAACAGGGAGCCGAATAAGGGGCTCGCTCCGTTCGCTCCACGCATCGACCCGGTATTGCAGCGCCTCCGGGAACGGTGCCCCCTTTGCTGACTTTGTGCAAAAGCAAGAAAGCCAAACAAGTTGCCAAGCCAAGAGCCAGAAAGCAGCCTGAAGCCGCGAACGTCCTCTCCTGTCAAAGTGGAGCTCTGGAGCAGAGCAGGCGGGGCCTGAGATCTGCCGCTTCAGCCAAGCAAACAGGGCCTACCGTGACGCCGGAAGCCGGGACGAGGAGTCACTGCGGCTTCCTGCGAGGCCAAAGAAACGCACACTCTGGCTTCTCTTCATAACGTACAAGTCTTTCGCCTTTTACTAAAGACTTCCGTGGAGAGTGAGGCTAAGGAGTTGCACCTATTTTTTGGCAGGGTCTGCCGTCTGGCTGGGCCCTCTCCTCGTTGTTCAAAAGAAATAATAGAAGAAAGCGCGCAATTCCAGGGAGCTCCGCAGGCCTCTGAGGTACTGTGGGTGGGCGGAGATTTGAAGCGGCTCCCTCCCTGTGAGCCAAGTGAAAGAGCGCACCGTCACAAGCGAGAAGTGTCCCGAGAAGGCGGCTCAGCCAGGAACCCGCAGGAGGCCATCGCTTCTCGGCCTTTTGGCTAAGATCAAGTGTAGTATCTGTTCTTATCAGTTCAGGCGAGAAGCAAAGAAAGATGGCGACGGCGTCGGCCAGTTTTTCCGAGAGAGATGCAAGAATATCTGGAACAAGAAATACTTTGAGATTTGAACTACTGGAGAAAGACATCCAACTTCACGACAGAATAACCTTTGGACGGAAGATCCTCTTCGAAGCCCTGAAGATACAGCCGGAGGAAATATACTGCTTACAACAGAGCACCGCAAGTAAGCACTACGACGTGACATTTTCTACAGGAGAATATGCAGAAGAAGTGAGAAGGAAGTGTATTTTCGCGGAAGATGAAGAGCTGCGGAGATACACGGTGATCCCACTGTACCGAAATGACTACAGAATTTTAACAATACATATGTACAACCCATGGGTCACGGAGGAGACTATTCGGTACTTTCTAGGGAGATACGTTAACGTTCTCCCAGGGGTACGCAAAATAAAGGACGGTCTAGGCATATGGACCGGAAAGAGACAATTCCGCATCAAATTGCGTGCAGATATGGATAGTGACGATGGATATTGTCACCCGCCAGCAGTTTTTTCTATCGGCGCGGATAGAGGCTTCCTTGTCTATGCAGGGCAGCCTCAGGCATGTCGGAAATGCGGGAGTACTGGACACGACGTTGAAAGATGCGACCAGGTGAGGTGTAGGAGTTGCGGCAAGATTGGACATATTACGAGGGACTGCAAGGAGCCTAGGAGATGCCATCTATGCGACTCGGAAGCGCATATGGCGAGAGATTGTACTAAGCCGCGGCCCTATGCAGCCGTGGTAAAGACTGGACTTGCTGAGGAAAAACGCAGTGAAGAAGAAAGAGACATCGGTGAAGGAACAAGGCCCCAGGAGCCGTCACCAGCTGCTGGAAATCAGGCTGATGAGGACAAAGTGGAAGGTGTGGAGGAGGGGTCGGAGCAACGGGAGGAGAAGGGAGAGAGGATTTCTGAGCAAGGTGGTGAGAAATTGCAGCAGGGGGAGGAACCCCAGCAACATTGGGAAGTGGTAGCAAAACCACGGAGGAAGACTGCTAAAAGGAGGAGAAAGGTGAGTTCAGCCGCCCTCTCCGAAGATAGTAAGAAAAGCGAACAGGATATTAGGGAGGAGGTGTTGGAGGAAGGCGGAAACGTGGAGGGTTATGTGTTAAGGGGGACACAGACTGAGTGTATGCATACCCCCCCAAGCGACGTGACAAGTGATGGAGATATGGAAGAGGAAGGTGAGAGTGAAGGAAAGTCAGAGGACTCTTTTATAAAAACCCTCCTGTCACATGTTAATATGGATAGTTAGAGAATTTAAGAGAGGAGGTAAAATAAATCATGAGACTCTTTGTTTTGTTTTTTTTCTTCCCTTTTATTACTTTTCTCTTTGCTCTGTGTGTTTTGTTTGTTTTTTGTTTTTGGTATGGGAAAACTACGGATAATTACCCTGAATGTCAGGGGGCTAAAAAGTGCCCGAAAGAGAAAAATTGTTTATGAATTTTTGTTGAGCCAAAATTTTGATGTTTGTTTGGTTCAGGAGGCTCACTTGGGGGACGAGAGGGATGTTGTTTTGTTTACTGAGGAATGGAGGGGAGGGGAAGCTCTTTGGAGCATTGGGGGGGTACACGGGTCTGGAGTTGGGGTGTTATGCGGGAATAAAGATATACGGATACTTGAGAATTTTACTGTAATACAAGGAAGGGTAATGGTGGTGGATATTGATAAAAATGGGACTCGATGTCGAATAATAAACGTATACGCACAGGTGGAACCTGGGCTACGAAAGGACCTTTTTCTAAAGATGGATACTTGCTTTTTAACCAGGAAAGCTATAATTGTGGGAGGGGATTTTAACTGCTCTTTGGAAAGGGAAAAGTTCTCCCTCCCCTTTAAGACTTTTATTGAAAAATATGGCTTAATCGATGTCATGGGGAAGATACTGGGGAAGCAAGTAGGGTATACTTGGAAAAATACAAGGGGGGTGAAGAGTAGGTTAGACTACATCTTAGTAGAAAAAAAGTGTAAAATAATAAGGGGAAAAACAATACCGGCCCTCTTTACAGACCACTATGTAGTTGATGTGGAGCTTGAGATAGCAGGGCCTGATTTTGGAAAAGGCTACTGGAAGCTTAATAATGACGTTCTTGCAGAGAAAGCTTTTAGGGAAGGCTTCATGAAAATCTTCCCGATCTGGGTTGAGATGAAAAGTTTATATAGAAATAATGTGGCTTGGTGGGAGGATATAAAGAAAAAAATAAAAAAGTTTACGATTGAATATTGTACAGAGAGGTCAAAACTTCGAAAGAAGGAGTTTGATACAATACAAAAGGAGATAGAAAAAATCTATGCCAAGG
This sequence comes from Pelmatolapia mariae, assembly GCF_036321145.2. Taxonomy (NCBI): domain Eukaryota; kingdom Metazoa; phylum Chordata; class Actinopteri; order Cichliformes; family Cichlidae; genus Pelmatolapia; species Pelmatolapia mariae. The sequence continues at coordinate 36,275,299 of NC_086239.1, read as the reverse complement.
AAAATATGGGAAGGGAAATTAAAAAGGAAGGGTACCTGGAGAATTTAAAAATGAGACAAGAGGAATTACTTGAGAGAAAAGCGAGGGCCGAAACATTTAAATTAAAACAGGAGGAGTATATGGAGTACGAGAAATGCAACGTATTAAACCCATTTTTAGAACAGGGAGCCGAATAAGGGGCTCCCTCCGTTCGCTCCACGCATCGACCCGGTATTGCAGCGCCTCCGGGAACGGTGCCCCCTTTGCTGACTATGTGCAAAAGCAAGAAAGCCAAACAAGTTAAGGCCTGCCAAGCCAAGAGCCAGAAAGTAGCCTGAAGCCGCGAACGTCCTCTCCAGTCACCCCTCTCCTGTCAAAGTGGAGCTCTGGAGCAGAGCAGGCGGGGCCTGAGATCTGCCGCTTCAGCCAAGCAAACAGGGCCTACCGTGACGCCGGAAGCCGGGACGAGGAGTCACTGCGGCTTCCTGCGAGGCCAAAGAAACACACACTCTGGCTTCTCTTCATAACGTACAAGTCTTTCGCCTTTTACTAAAGACTTCCGTGGAGAGTGAGGCTAAGGAGTTGCACCTATTTTTTGGCAGGGTCTGCCGTCTGGCTGGGCCCTCTCCTCGTTGTTCAAAAGAAATAATAGAAGAAAGCGCGCAATTCCAGGGAGCTCCGCAGGCCTCTGAGGTACTGTGGGTGGGCGGAGATTTGAAGCGGCTCCCTCCCTGTGAGCCAAGTGAAAGAGCGCACCGTCACAAGCGAGAAGTGTCCCGAGAAGGCGGCTCAGCCAGGAACCCGCAGGAGGCCATCGCTTCTCGGCCTTTTGGCTAAGATCAAGTGTAGTATCTGTTCTTATCAGTTTAATATCTGATACGCCCCCGATTCGGGGGCAACGTATTAAACGCATTTTTAGAACAGGGAGCCGAATAAGGGGCTCGCTCCGTTCGCTCCACGCATCGACCCGGTATTGCAGCGCCTCCGGGAACGGTGCCCCCTTTGCTGACTTTGTGCAAAAGCAAGAAAGCCAAACAAGTTAAGGTCTGCCAAGCCAAGAGCCAGAAAGCAGCCTGAAGCCGCGAACTTCGTCTCCAGTCACCCCTCTCCTGTCAAAGTGGAGCTCTGGAGCAGAGCAGGCGGGGCCTGAGATCTGCCGCTTCAGCCAAGCAAACAGGGCCTACCGTGACGCCGGAAGCCGGGACGAGGAGTCACTGCGGCTTCCTGCGAGGCCAAAGAAACACCCACTCTGGCTTCTCTTCATAACGTACAAGTCTTTCGCCTTTTACTAAAGACTTCCGTGGAGAGTGAGGCTAAGGAGTTGCACCTATTTTTTGGCAGGGTCTGCCGTCTGGCTGGGCCCTCTCCTCGTTGTTCAAAAGAAATAATAGAAGAAAGCGCGCAATTCCAGGGAGCTCCGCAGGCCTCTGAGGTACTGTGGGTGGGCGGAGATTTGAAGCGGCTCCCTCCCTGTGAGCCAAGTGAAAGAGCGCACCGTCACAAGCGAGAAGTGTCCCGAGAAGGCGGCTCAGCCAGGAACCCGCAGGAGGCCATCGCTTCTCGGCCTTTTGGCTAAGATCAAGTGTAGTATTTGTTCTTATCAGTTTAATATCTGATACGCCCCCGATTCGGGGGCAACGTATTAAACGCATTTTTAGAACAGGGAGCCGAATAAGGGGCTCGCTCCGTTCGCTCCACGCATCGACCCGGTATTGCAGCGCCTCCGGGAACGGTGCCCCCTTTGCTGACTTTGTGCAAAAGCAAGAAAGCCAAACAAGTTAAGGTCTGCCAAGCCAAGAGCCAGAAAGCAGCCTGAAGCCGCGAACTTCCTCTCCAGTCACCCCTCTCCTGTCAAAGTGGAGCTCTGGAGCAGAGCAGGCGGGGCCTGAGATCTGCCGCTTCAGCCAAGCAAACAGGGCCTACCGTGACGCCGGAAGCCGGGACGAGGAGTCACTGCGGCTTCCTGCGAGGCCAAAGAAACACACACTCTGGCTTCTCTTCATAACGTACAAGTCTTTCGCCTTTTACTAAAGACTTCCGTGGAGAGTGAGGCTAAGGAGTTGCACCTATTTTTTGGCAGGGTCTGCCGTCAGGCTGGGCCCTCTCCTCGTTGTTCAAAAGAAATAATAGAAGAAAGCGCGCAATTCCAGGGAGCTCCGCAGGCCTCTGAGGTACTGTGGGTGGGCGGAGATTTGAAGCGGCTCCCTCCCTGTGAGCCAAGTGAAAGAGCGCACCGTCACAAGCGAGAAGTGTCCCGAGAAGGCGGCTCAGCCAGGAACCCGCAGGAGGCCATCGCTTCTCGGCCTTTTGGCTAAGATCAAGTGTAGTATCTGTTCTTATCAGTTTAATATCTGATACGCCCCCGATTCGGGGGCAACGTATTAAACGCATTTTTAGAACAGGGAGCCGAATAAGGGGCTCGCTCCGTTCGCTCCACGCATCGACCCGGTATTGCAGCGCCTCCGGGAACGGTGCCCCCTTTGCTGACTTTGTGCAAAAGCAAGAAAGCCAAACAAGTTAAGGTCCGCCAAGCCAAGAGCCAGAAAGCAGCCTGAAGCCGCGAACTTCCTCTCCAGTCACCCCTCTCCTGTCAAAGTGGAGCTCTGGAGCAGAGCAGGCGGGGCCTGAGATCTGCCGCTTCAGCCAAGCAAACAGGGCCTACCGTGACGCCGGAAGCCGGGACGAGGAGTCACTGCGGCTTCCTGCGAGGCCAAAGAAACACACACTCTGGCTTCTCTTCATAACGTACAAGTCTTTCGCCTTTTACTAAAGACTTCCGTGGAGAGTGAGGCTAAGGAGTTGCACCTATTTTTTGGCAGGGTCTGCCGTCTGGCTGGGCCCTCTCCTCGTTGTTCAAAAGAAATAATAGAAGAAAGCGCGCAATTCCAGGGAGCTCCGCAGGCCTCTGAGGTACTGTGGGTGGGCGGAGATTTGAAGCGGCTCCCTCCCTGTGAGCCAAGTGAAAGAGCGCACCGTCACAAGCGAGAAGTGTCCCGAGAAGGCGGCTCAGCCAGGAACCCGCAGGAGGCCATCGCTTCTCGGCCTTTTGGCTAAGATCAAGTGTAGTATCTGTTCTTATCAGTTTAATATCTGATACGCCCCCGATTCGGGGGCAACGTATTAAACGCATTTTTAGAACAGGGAGCCGAATAAGGGGCTCGCTCCGTTCGCTCCACGCATCGACCCGGTATTGCAGCGCCTCCGGGAACGGTGCCCCCTTTGCTGACTTTGTGCAAAAGCAAGAAAGCCAAACAAGTTAAGGTCTGCCAAGCCAAGAGCCAGAAAGCAGCCTGAAGCCGCGAACTTCCTCTCCAGTCACCCCTCTCCTGTCAAAGTGGAGCTCTGGAGCAGAGCAGGCGGGGCCTGAGATCTGCCGCTTCAGCCAAGCAAACAGGGCCTACCGTGACGCCGGAAGCCGGGACGAGGAGTCACTGCGGCTTCCTGCGAGGCCAAAGAAACACACACTCTGGCTTCTCTTCATAACGTACAAGTCTTTCGCCTTTTACTAAAGACTTCCGTGGAGAGTGAGGCTAAGGAGTTGCACCTATTTTTTGGCAGGGTCTGCCGTCAGGCTGGGCCCTCTCCTCGTTGTTCAAAAGAAATAATAGAAGAAAGCGCGCAATTCCAGGGAGCTCCGCAGGCCTCTGAGGTACTGTGGGTGGGCGGAGATTTGAAGCGGCTCCCTCCCTGTGAGCCAAGTGAAAGAGCGCACCGTCACAAGCGAGAAGTGTCCCGAGAAGGCGGCTCAGCCAGGAACCCGCAGGAGGCCATCGCTTCTCGGCCTTTTGGCTAAGATCAAGTGTAGTATCTGTTCTTATCAGTTTAATATCTGATACGCCCCCGATTCGGGGGCAACGTATTAAACGCATTTTTAGAACAGGGAGCCGAATAAGGGGCTCGCTCCGTTCGCTCCACGCATCGACCCGGTATTGCAGCGCCTCCGGGAACGGTGCCCCCTTTGCTGACTTTGTGCAAAAGCAAGAAAGCCAAACAAGTTAAGGTCCGCCAAGCCAAGAGCCAGAAAGCAGCCTGAAGCCGCGAACGTCCTCTCCTGTCAAAGTGGAGCTCTGGAGCAGAGCAGGCGGGGCCTGAGATCTGCCGCTTCAGCCAAGCAAACAGGGCCTACCGTGACGCCGGAAGCCGGGACGAGGAGTCACTGCGGCTTCCTGCGAGGCCAAAGAAACACACACTCTGGCTTCTCTTCATAACGTACAAGTCTTTCGCCTTTTACTAAAGACTTCCGTGGAGAGTGAGGCTAAGGAGTTGCACCTATTTTTTGGCAGGGTCTGCCGTCAGGCTGGGCCCTCTCCTCGTTGTTCAAAAGAAATAATAGAAGAAAGCGCGCAATTCCAGGGAGCTCCGCAGGCCTCTGAGGTACTGTGGGTGGGCGGAGATTTGAAGCGGCTCCCTCCCTGTGAGCCAAGTGAAAGAGCGCACCGTCACAAGCGAGAAGTGTCCCGAGAAGGCGGCTCAGCCAGGAACCCGCAGGAGGCCATCGCTTCTCGGCCTTTTGGCTAAGATCAAGTGTAGTATCTGTTCTTATCAGTTTAATATCTGATACGCCCCCGATTCGGGGGCAACGTATTAAACGCATTTTTAGAACAGGGAGCCGAATAAGGGGCTCGCTCCGTTCGCTCCACGCATCGACCCGGTATTGCAGCGCCTCCGGGAACGGTGCCCCCTTTGCTGACTTTGTGCAAAAGCAAGAAAGCCAAACAAGTTAAGGTCTGCCAAGCCAAGAGCCAGAAAGCAGCCTGAAGCCGCGAACTTCCTCTCCAGTCACCCCTCTCCTGTCAAAGTGGAGCTCTGGAGCAGAGCAGGCGGGGCCTGAGATCTGCCGCTTCAGCCAAGCAAACAGGGCCTACCGTGACGCCGGAAGCCGGGACGAGGAGTCACTGCGGCTTCCTGCGAGGCCAAAGAAACACACACTCTGGCTTCTCTTCATAACGTACAAGTCTTTCGCCTTTTACTAAAGACTTCCGTGGAGAGTGAGGCTAAGGAGTTGCACCTATTTTTTGGCAGGGTCTGCCGTCTGGCTGGGCCCTCTCCTCGTTGTTCAAAAGAAATAATAGAAGAAAGCGCGCAATTCCAGGGAGCTCCGCAGGCCTCTGAGGTACTGTGGGTGGGCGGAGATTTGAAGCGGCTCCCTCCCTGTGAGCCAAGTGAAAGAGCGCACCGTCACAAGCGAGAAGTGTCCCGAGAAGGCGGCTCAGCCAGGAACCCGCAGGAGGCCATCGCTTCTCGGCCTTTTGGCTAAGATCAAGTGTAGTATCTGTTCTTATCAGTTTAATATCTGATACGCCCCCGATTCGGGGGCAACGTATTAAACGCATTTTTAGAACAGGGAGCCGAATAAGGGGCTCGCTCCGTTCGCTCCACGCATCGACCCGGTATTGCAGCGCCTCCGGGAACGGTGCCCCCTTTGCTGACTTTGTGCAAAAGCAAGAAAGCCAAACAAGTTAAGGTCTGCCAAGCCAAGAGCCAGAAAGCAGCCTGAAGCCGCGAACTTCCTCTCCAGTTACCCCTCTCCTGTCAAAGTGGAGCTCTGGAGCAGAGCAGGCGGGGCCTGAGATCTGCCGCTTCAGCCAAGCAAACAGGGCCTACCGTGACGCCGGAAGCCGGGACGAGGAGTCACTGCGGCTTCCTGCGAGGCGAAAGAAACACACACTCTGGCTTCTCTTCATAACGTACAAGTCTTTCGCCTTTTACTAAAGACTTCCGTGGAGAGTGAGGCTAAGGAGTTGCACCTATTTTTTGGCAGGGTCTGCCGTCAGGCTGGGCCCTCTCCTCGTTGTTCAAAAGAAATAATAGAAGAAAGCGCGCAATTCCAGGGAGCTCCGCAGGCCTCTGAGGTACTGTGGGTGGGCGGAGATTTGAAGCGGCTCCCTCCCTGTGAGCCAAGTGAAAGAGCGCACCGTCACAAGCGAGAAGTGTCCCGAGAAGGCGGCTCAGCCAGGAACCCGCAGGAGGCCATCGCTTCTCGGCCTTTTGGCTAAGATCAAGTGTAGTATCTGTTCTTATCAGTTTAATATCTGATACGCCCCCGATTCGGGGGCAACGTATTAAACGCATTTTTAGAACAGGGAGCCGAATAAGGGGCTCGCTCCGTTCGCTCCACGCATCGACCCGGTATTGCAGCGCCTCCGGGAACGGTGCCCCCTTTGCTGACTTTGTGCAAAAGCAAGAAAGCCAAACAAGTTAAGGTCCGCCAAGCCAAGAGCCAGAAAGCAGCCTGAAGCCGCGAACGTCCTCTCCTGTCAAAGTGGAGCTCTGGAGCAGAGCAGGCGGGGCCTGAGATCTGCCGCTTCAGCCAAGCAAACAGGGCCTACCGTGACGCCGGAAGCCGGGACGAGGAGTCACTGCGGCTTCCTGCGAGGCCAAAGAAACACACACTCTGGCTTCTCTTCATAACGTACAAGTCTTTCGCCTTTTACTAAAGACTTCCGTGGAGAGTGAGGCTAAGGAGTTGCACCTATTTTTTGGCAGGGTCTGCCGTCTGGCTGGGCCCTCTCCTCGTTGTTCAAAAGAAATAATAGAAGAAAGCGCGCAATTCCAGGGAGCTCCGCAGGCCTCTGAGGTACTGTGGGTGGGCGGAGATTTGAAGCGGCTCCCTCCCTGTGAGCCAAGTGAAAGAGCGCACCGTCACAAGCGAGAAGTGTCCCGAGAAGGCGGCTCAGCCAGGAACCCGCAGGAGGCCATCGCTTCTCGGCCTTTTGGCTAAGATCAAGTGTAGTATCTGTTCTTATCAGTTTAATATCTGATACCCCCCTGATTCGGGGGCAACGTATTAAACGCATTTTTAGAACAGGGAGCCGAATAAGGGGCTCGCTCCGTTCGCTCCACGCATCGACCCGGTATTGCAGCGCCTCCGGGAACGGTGCCCCCTTTGCTGACTATGTGCAAAAGCAAGAAAGCCAAACAAGTTAAGGTCCGCCAAGCCAAGAGCCAGAAAGCAGCCTGAAGCCGCGAACGTCCTCTCCTGTCAAAGTGGAGCTCTGGAGCAGAGCAGGCGGGGCCTGAGATCTGCCGCTTCAGCCAAGCAAACAGGGCCTACCGTGACGCCGGAAGCCGGGACGAGGAGTCACTGCGGCTTCCTGCGAGGCCAAAGAAACATACACTCTGGCTTCTCTTCATAACGTACAAGTCTTTCGCCTTTTACTAAAGACTTCCGTGGAGAGTGAGGCTAAGGAGTTGCACCTATTTTTTGGCAGGGTCTGCCGTCAGGCTGGGCCCTCTCCTCGTTGTTCAAAAGAAATAATAGAAGAAAGCGCGCAATTCCAGGGAGCTCCGCAGGCCTCTGAGGTACTGTGGGTGGGCGGAGATTTGAAGCGGCTCCCTCCCTGTGAGCCAAGTGAAAGAGCGCACCGTCACAAGCGAGAAGTGTCCCGAGAAGGCGGCTCAGCCAGGAACCCGCAGGAGGCCATCGCTTCTCGGCCTTTTGGCTAAGATCAAGTGTAGTATCTGTTCTTATCAGTTTAATATCTGATACGCCCCCGATTCGGGGGCAACGTATTAAACGCATTTTTAGAACAGGGAGCCGAATAAGGGGCTCGCTCCGTTCGCTCCACGCATCGACCCGGTATTGCAGCGTCTCCGGGAACGGTGCCCCCTTTGCTGACTTTGTGCAAAAGCAAGAAAGCCAAACAAGTTAAGGTCCGCCAAGCCAAGAGCCAGAAAGCAGCCTGAAGCCGCGAACGTCCTCTCCTGTCAAAGTGGAGCTCTGGAGCAGAGCAGGCGGGGCCTGAGATCTGCCGCTTCAGCCAAGCAAACAGGGCCTACCGTGACGCCGGAAGCCGGGACGAGGAGTCACTGCGGCTTCCTGCGAGGCCAAAGAAACACACACTCTGGCTTCTCTTCATAACGTACAAGTCTTTCGCCTTTTACTAAAGACTTCCGTGGAGAGTGAGGCTAAGGAGTTGCACCTATTTTTTGGCAGGGTCTGCCGTCAGGCTGGGCCCTCTCCTCGTTGTTCAAAAGAAATAATAGAAGAAAGCGCGCAATTCCAGGGAGCTCCGCAGGCCTCTGAGGTACTGTGGGTGGGCGGAGATTTGAAGCGGCTCCCTCCCTGTGAGCCAAGTGAAAGAGCGCACCGTCACAAGCGAGAAGTGTCCCGAGAAGGCGGCTCAGCCAGGAACCCGCAGGAGGCCATCGCTTCTCGACCTTTTGGCTAAGATCAAGTGTAGTATCTGTTCTTATCAGTTTAATATCTGATACGCCCCCGATTCGGGGGCAACGTATTAAACGCATTTTTAGAACAGGGAGCCGAATAAGGGGCTCGCTCCGTTCGCTCCACGCATCGACCCGGTATTGCAGCGCCTCCGGGAACGGTGCCCCCTTTGCTGACTTTGTGCAAAAGCAAGAAAGCCAAACAAGTTAAGGTCCGCCAAGCCAAGAGCCAGAAAGCAGCCTGAAGCCGCGAACTTCCTCTCCAGTCACCCCTCTCCTGTCAAAGTGGAGCTCTGGAGCAGAGCAGGCGGGGCCTGAGATCTGCCGCTTCAGCCAAGCAAACAGGGCCTACCGTGACGCCGGAAGCCGGGACGAGGAGTCACTGCGGCTTCCTGCGAGGCCAAAGAAACACACACTCTGGCTTCTCTTCATAACGTACAAGTCTTTCGCCTTTTACTAAAGACTTCCGTGGAGAGTGAGGCTAAGGAGTTGCACCTATTTTTTGGCAGGGTCTGCCGTCAGGCTGGGCCCTCTCCTCGTTGTTCAAAAGAAATAATAGAAGAAAGCGCGCAATTCCAGGGAGCTCCGCAGGCCTCTGAGGTACTGTGGGTGGGCGGAGATTTGAAGCGGCTCCCTCCCTGTGAGCCAAGTGAAAGAGCGCACCGTCACAAGCGAGAAGTGTCCCGAGAAGGCGGCTCAGCCAGGAACCCGCAGGAGGCCATCGCTTCTCGGCCTTTTGGCTAAGATCAAGTGTAGTATCTGTTCTTATCAGTTTAATATCTGATACGCCCCCGATTCGGGGGCAACGTATTAAACGCATTTTTAGAACAGGGAGCCGAATAAGGGGCTCGCTCCGTTCGCTCCACGCATCGACCCGGTATTGCAGCGCCTCCGGGAACGGTGCCCCCTTTGCTGACTTTGTGCAAAAGCAAGAAAGCCAAACAAGTTAAGGTCCGCCAAGCCAAGAGCCAGAAAGCAGCCTGAAGCCGCGAACGTCCTCTCCTGTCAAAGTGGAGCTCTGGAGCAGAGCAGGCGGGGCCTGAGATCTGCCGCTTCAGCCAAGCAAACAGGGCCTACCGTGACGCCGGAAGCCGGGACGAGGAGTCACTGCGGCTTCCTGCGAGGCCAAAGAAACACACACTCTGGCTTCTCTTCATAACGTACAAGTCTTTCGCCTTTTACTAAAGACTTCCGTGGAGAGTGAGGCTAAGGAGTTGCACCTATTTTTTGGCAGGGTCTGCCGTCAGGCTGGGCCCTCTCCTCGTTGTTCAAAAGAAGTAATAGAAGAAAGCGCGCAATTCCAGGGAGCTCCGCAGGCCTCTGAGGTACTGTGGGTGGGCGGAGATTTGAAGCGGCTCCCTCCCTGTGAGCCAAGTGAAAGAGCGCACCGTCACAAGCGAGAAGTGTCCCGAGAAGGCGGCTCAGCCAGGAACCCGCAGGAGGCCATCGCTTCTCGGCCTTTTGGCTAAGATCAAGTGTAGTATCTGTTCTTATCAGTTTAATATCTGATACGCCCCCGATTCGGGGGCAACGTATTAAACGCATTTTTAGAACAGGGAGCCGAATAAGGGGCTCGCTCCGTTCGCTCCACGCATCGACCCGGTATTGCAGCGCCTCCGGGAACGGTGCCCCCTTTGCTGACTTTGTGCAAAAGCAAGAAAGCCAAACAAGTTAAGGTCCGCCAAGCCAAGAGCCAGAAAGCAGCCTGAAGCCGCGAACGTCCTCTCCTGTCAAAGTGGAGCTCTGGAGCAGAGCAGGCGGGGCCTGAGATCTGCCGCTTCAGCCAAGCAAACAGGGCCTACCGTGACGCCGGAAGCCGGGAGGAGGAGTCACTGCGGCTTCCTGCGAGGCCAAAGAAACACACACTCTGGCTTCTCTTCATAACGTACAAGTCTTTCGCCTTTTACTAAAGACTTCCGTGGAGAGTGAGGCTAAGGAGTTACACCTATTTTTTGGCAGGGTCTGCCGTCAGGCTGGGCCCTCTCCTCGTTGTTCAAAAGAAATAATAGAAGAAAGCGCGCAATTCCAGGGAGCTCCGCAGGCCTCTGAGGTACTGTGGGTGGGCGGAGATTTGAAGCGGCTCCCTCCCTGTGAGCCAAGTGAAAGAGCGCACCGTCACAAGCGAGAAGTGTCCCGAGAAGGCGGCTCAGCCAGGAACCCGCAGGAGGCCATCGCTTCTCGGCCTTTTGGCTAAGATCAAGTGTAGTATCTGTTCTTATCAGTTTAATATCTGATACGCCCCCGATTCGGGGGCAACGTATTAAACGCATTTTTAGAACAGGGAGCCGAATAAGGGGCTCGCTCCGTTCGCTCCACGCATCGACCCGGTATTGCAGCGCCTCCGGAAACGGTGCCCCCTTTGCTGACTTTGTGCAAAAGCAAGAATGCCAAACAAGTTAAGGTCTGCCAAGCCAAGAGCCAGAAAGCAGCCTGAAGCCGCGAACTTCCTCTCCAGTCACCCCTCTCCTGTCAAAGTGGAGCTCTGGAGCAGAGCAGGCGGGGCCTGAGATCTGCCGCTTCAGCCAAGCAAACAGGGCCTACCGTGACGCCGGAAGCCGGGACGAGGAGTCACTGCGGCTTCCTGCGAGGCCAAAGAAACACACACTCTGGCTTCTCTTCATAACGTACAAGTCTTTCGCCTTTTACTAAAGACTTCCGTGGAGAGTGAGGCTAAGGAGTTGCACCTATTTTTTGGCAGGGTCTGCCGTCTGGCTGGGCCCTCTCCTCGTTGTTCAAAAGAAATAATAGAAGAAAGCGCGCAATTCCAGGGAGCTCCGCAGGCCTCTGAGGTACTGTGGGTGGGCGGAGATTTGAAGCGGCTCCCTCCCTGTGAGCCAAGTGAAAGAGCGCACCGTCACAAGCGAGAAGTGTCCCGAGAAGGCGGCTCAGCCAGGAACCCGCAGGAGGCCATCGCTTCTCGGCCTTTTGGCTAAGATCAAGTGTAGTATCTGTTCTTATCAGTTTAATATCTGATACGCCCCCGATTCGGGGGCAACGTATTAAACGCATTTTTAGAACAGGGAGCCGAATAAGGGGCTCGCTCCGTTCGCTCCACGCATCGACCCGGTATTGCAGCGCCTCCGGGAACGGTGCCCCCTTTGCTGACTTTGTGCAAAAGCAAGAAAGCCAAACAAGTTAAGGTCCGCCAAGCCAAGAGCCAGAAAGCAGCCTGAAGCCGCGAACGTCCTCTCCTGTCAAAGTGGAGCTCTGGAGCAGAGCAGGCGGGGCCTGAGATCTGCCGCTTCAGCCAAGCAAACAGGGCCTACCGTGACGCCGGAAGCCGGGACGAGGAGTCACTGCGGCTTCCTGCGAGGCCAAAGAAACACACACTCTGGCTTCTCTTCATAACGTACAAGTCTTTCGCCTTTTACTAAAGACTTCCGTGGAGAGTGAGGCTAAGGAGTTGCACCTATTTTTTGGCAGGGTCTGCCGTCAGGCTGGGCCCTCTCCTCGTTGTTCAAAAGAAGTAATAGAAGAAAGCGCGCAATTCCAGGGAGCTCCGCAGGCCTCTGAGGTACTGTGGGTGGGCGGAGATTTGAAGCGGCTCCCTCCCTGTGAGCCAAGTGAAAGAGCGCACCGTCACAAGCGAGAAGTGTCCCGAGAAGGCGGCTCAGCCAGGAACCCGCAGGAGGCCATCGCTTCTCGGCCTTTTGGCTAAGATCAAGTGTAGTATCTGTTCTTATCAGTTTAATATCTGATACGCCCCCGATTCGGGGGCAACGTATTAAACGCATTTTTAGAACAGGGAGCCGAATAAGGGGCTCGCTCCGTTCGCTCCACGCATCGACCCGGTATTGCAGCGCCTCCGGGAACGGTGCCCCCTTTGCTGACTTTGTGCAAAAGCAAGAAAGCCAAACAAGTTAAGGTCCGCCAAGCCAAGAGCCAGAAAGCAGCCTGAAGCCGCGAACGTCCTCTCCTGTCAAAGTGGAGCTCTGGAGCAGAGCAGGCGGGGCCTGAGATCTGCCGCTTCAGCCAAGCAAACAGGGCCTACCGTGACGCCGGAAGCCGGGAGGAGGAGTCACTGCGGCTTCCTGCGAGGCCAAAGAAACACACACTCTGGCTTCTCTTCATAACGTACAAGTCTTTCGCCTTTTACTAAAGACTTCCGTGGAGAGTGAGGCTAAGGAGTTACACCTATTTTTTGGCAGGGTCTGCCGTCAGGCTGGGCCCTCTCCTCGTTGTTCAAAAGAAATAATAGAAGAAAGCGCGCAATTCCAGGGAGCTCCGCAGGCCTCTGAGGTACTGTGGGTGGGCGGAGATTTGAAGCGGCTCCCTCCCTGTGAGCCAAGTGAAAGAGCGCACCGTCACAAGCGAGAAGTGTCCCGAGAAGGCGGCTCAGCCAGGAACCCGCAGGAGGCCATCGCTTCTCGGCCTTTTGGCTAAGATCAAGTGTAGTATCTGTTCTTATCAGTTTAATATCTGATACGCCCCCGATTCGGGGGCAACGTATTAAACGCATTTTTAGAACAGGGAGCCGAATAAGGGGCTCGCTCCGTTCGCTCCACGCATCGACCCGGTATTGCAGCGCCTCCGGAAACGGTGCCCCCTTTGCTGACTTTGTGCAAAAGCAAGAATGCCAAACAAGTTAAGGTCTGCCAAGCCAAGAGCCAGAAAGCAGCCTGAAGCCGCGAACTTCCTCTCCAGTCACCCCTCTCCTGTCAAAGTGGAGCTCTGGAGCAGAGCAGGCGGGGCCTGAGATCTGCCGCTTCAGCCAAGCAAACAGGGCCTACCGTGACGCCGGAAGCCGGGACGAGGAGTCACTGCGGCTTCCTGCGAGGCCAAAGAAACACACACTCTGGCTTCTCTTCATAACGTACAAGTCTTTCGCCTTTTACTAAAGACTTCCGTGGAGAGTGAGGCTAAGGAGTTGCACCTATTTTTTGGCAGGGTCTGCCGTCTGGCTGGGCCCTCTCCTCGTTGTTCAAAAGAAATAATAGAAGAAAGCGCGCAATTCCAGGGAGCTCCGCAGGCCTCTGAGGTACTGTGGGTGGGCGGAGATTTGAAGCGGCTCCCTCCCTGTGAGCCAAGTGAAAGAGCGCACCGTCACAAGCGAGAAGTGTCCCGAGAAGGCGGCTCAGCCAGGAACCCGCAGGAGGCCATCGCTTCTCGGCCTTTTGGCTAAGATCAAGTGTAGTATCTGTTCTTATCAGTTTAATATCTGATACGCCCCCGATTCGGGGGCAACGTATTAAACGCATTTTTAGAACAGGGAGCCGAATAAGGGGCTCGCTCCGTTCGCTCCACGCATCGACCCGGTATTGCAGCGCCTCCGGGAACGGTGCCCCCTTTGCTGACTTTGTGCAAAAGCAAGAAAGCCAAACAAGTTGCCAAGCCAAGAGCCAGAAAGCAGCCTGAAGCCGCGAACGTCCTCTCCTGTCAAAGTGGAGCTCTGGAGCAGAGCAGGCGGGGCCTGAGATCTGCCGCTTCAGCCAAGCAAACAGGGCCTACCGTGACGCCGGAAGCCGGGACGAGGAGTCACTGCGGCTTCCTGCGAGGCCAAAGAAACGCACACTCTGGCGTCTCTTCATAACGTACAAGTCTTTCGCCTTTTACTAAAGACTTCCGTGGAGAGTGAGGCTAAGGAGTTGCACCTATTTTTTGGCAGGGTCTGCCGTCTGGCTGGGCCCTCTCCTCGTTGTTCAAAAGAAATAATAGAAGAAAGCGCGCAATTCCAGGGAGCTCCGCAGGCCTCTGAGGTACTGTGGGTGGGCGGAGATTTGAAGCGGCTCCCTCCCTGTGAGCCAAGTGAAAGAGCGCACCGTCACAAGCGAGAAGTGTCCCGAGAAGGCGGCTCAGCCAGGAACCCGCAGGAGGCCATCGCTTCTCGGCCTTTTGGGCTAAGATCAAGTGTAGTATCTGTTCTTATCAGTTTAATATCTGATACGCCCCCGATTCGGGGGCAACGTATTAAACGCATTTTTAGAACAGGGAGCCGAATAAGGGGCTCGCTCCGTTCGCTCCACGCATCGACCCGGTATTGCAGCGCCTCCGGGAACGGTGCCCCCTTTGCTGACTTTGTGCAAAAGCAAGAAAGCCAAACAAGTTAAGGTCCGCCAAGCCAAGAGCCAGAAAGCAGCCTGAAGCCGCGAACGTCCTCTCCTGTCAAAGTGGAGCTCTGGAGCAGAGCAGGCGGGGCCTGAGATCTGCCGCTTCAGCCAAGCAAACAGGGCCTACCGTGACGCCGGAAGCCGGGACGAGGAGTCACTGCGGCTTCCTGCGAGGCCAAAGAAACGCACACTCTGGCTTCTCTTCATAACGTACAAGTCTTTCGCCTTTTACTAAAGACTTCCGTGGAGAGTGAGGCTAAGGAGTTGCACCTATTTTTTGGCAGGGTCTGCCGTCTGGCTGGGCCCTCTCCTCGTTGTTCAAAAGAAATAATAGAAGAAAGCGCGCAATTCCAGGGAGCTCCGCAGGCCTCTGAGGTACTGTGGGTGGGCGGAGATTTGAAGCGGCTCCCTCCCTGTGAGCCAAGTGAAAGAGCGCACCGTCACAAGCGAGAAGTGTCCCGAGAAGGCGGCTCAGCCAGGAACCCGCAGGAGGCCATCGCTTCTCGGCCTTTTGGCTAAGATCAAGTGTAGTATCTGTTCTTATCAGTTTAATATCTGATACGCCCCCGATTCGGGGGCAACGTATTAAACGCATTTTTAGAACAGGGAGCCGAATAAGGGGCTCGCTCCGTTCGCTCCACGCATCGACCCGGTATTGCAGCGCCTCCGGGAACGGTGCCCCCTTTGCTGACTTTGTGCAAAAGCAAGAAAGCCAAACAAGTTAAGGTCCGCCAAGCCAAGAGCCAGAAAGCAGCCTGAAGCCGCGAACTTCCTCTCCAGTCACCCCTCTCCTGTCAAAGTGGAGCTCTGGAGCAGAGCAGGCGGGGCCTGAGATCTGCCGCTTCAGCCAAGCAAACAGGGCCTACCGTGACGCCGGAAGCCGGGACGAGGAGTCACTGCGGCTTCCTGCGAGGCCAAAGAAACACACACTCTGGCTTCTCTTCATAACGTACAAGTCTTTCGCCTTTTACTAAAGACTTCCGTGGAGAGTGAGGCTAAGGAGTTGCACCTATTTTTTGGCAGGGTCTGCCGTCAGGCTGGGCCCTCTCCTCGTTGTTCAAAAGAAATAATAGAAGAAAGCGCGCAATTCCAGGGAGCTCCGCAGGCCTCTGAGGTACTGTGGGTGGGCGGAGATTTGAAGCGGCTCCCTCCCTGTGAGCCAAGTGAAAGAGCGCACCGTCACAAGCGAGAAGTGTCCCGAGAAGGCGGCTCAGCCAGGAACCCGCAGGAGGCCATCGCTTCTCGGCCTTTTGGCTAAGATCAAGTGTAGTATCTGTTCTTATCAGTTTAATATCTGATACGCCCCCGATTCGGGGGCAACGTATTAAACGCATTTTTAGAACAGGGAGCCGAATAAGGGGCTCGCTCCGTTCGCTCCACGCATCGACCCGGTATTGCAGCGCCTCCGGGAACGGTGCCCCCTTTGCTGACTTTGTGCAAAAGCAAGAAAGCCAAACAAGTTAAGGTCCGCCAAGCCAAGAGCCAGAAAGCAGCCTGAAGCCGCGAACTTCCTCTCCAGTCACCCCTCTCCTGTCAAAGTGGAGCTCTGGAGCAGAGCAGGCGGGGCCTGAGATCTGCCGCTTCAGCCAAGCAAACAGGGCCTACCGTGACGCCGGAAGCCGGGACGAGGAGTCACTGCGGCTTCCTGCGAGGCCAAAGAAACACACACTCTGGCTTCTCTTCATAACGTACAAGTCTTTCGCCTTTTACTAAAGACTTCCGTGGAGAGTGAAGCTAAGGAGTTGCACCTATTTTTTGGCAGGGTCTGCCGTCTGGCTGGGCCCTCTCCTCGTTGTTCAAAAGAAATAATAGAAGAAAGCGCGCAATTCCAGGGAGCTCCGCAGGCCTCTGAGGTACTGTGGGTGGGCGGAGATTTGAAGCGGCTCCAGAGTGTGCCAAAGAAACACACACTCTGGCTTCTCTTCATAACGTACAAGTCTTTCGCCTTTTACTAAAGACTTCCGTGGAGAGTGAGGCTAAGGAGTTGCACCTATTTTTTGGCAGGGTCTGCCGTCAGGCTGGGCCCTCTCCTCGTTGTTCAAAAGAAATAATAGAAGAAAGCGCGCAATTCCAGGGAGCTCCGCAGGCCTCTGAGGTACTGTGGGTGGGCGGAGATTTGAAGCGGCTCCCTCCCTGTGAGCCAAGTGAAAGAGCGCACCGTCACAAGCGAGAAGTGTCCCGAGAAGGCGGCTCAGCCAGGAACCCGCAGGAGGCCATCGCTTCTCGGCCTTTTGGCTAAGATCAAGTGTAGTATCTGTTCTTATCAGTTTAATATCTGATACGCCCCCGATTCGGGGGCAACGTATTAAACGCATTTTTAGAACAGGGAGCCGAATAAGGGGCTCGCTCCGTTCGCTCCACGCATCGACCCGGTATTGCAGCGCCTCCGGGAACGGTGCCCCCTTTGCTGACTTTGTGCAAAAGCAAGAAAGCCAAACAAGTTAAGGTCCGCCAAGCCAAGAGCCAGAAAGCAGCCTGAAGCCGCGAACTTCCTCTCCAGTCACCCCTCTCCTGTCAAAGTGGAGCTCTGGAGCAGAGCAGGCGGGGCCTGAGATCTGCCGCTTCAGCCAAGCAAACAGGGCCTACCGTGACGCCGGAAGCCGGGACGAGGAGTCACTGCGGCTTCCTGCGAGGCCAAAGAAACACACACTCTGGCTTCTCTTCATAACGTACAAGTCTTTCGCCTTTTACTAAAGACTTCCGTGGAGAGTGAGGCTAAGGAGTTGCACCTATTTTTTGGCAGGGTCTGCCGTCAGGCTGGGCCCTCTCCTCGTTGTTCAAAAGAAATAATAGAAGAAAGCGCGCAATTCCAGGGAGCTCCGCAGGCCTCTGAGGTACTGTGGGTGGGCGGAGATTTGAAGCGGCTCCAGAGTGTGCCAAAGAAACACACACTCTGGCTTCTCTTCATAACGTACAAGTCTTTCGCCTTTTACTAAAGACTTCCGTGGAGAGTGAGGCTAAGGAGTTGCACCTATTTTTTGGCAGGGTCTGCCGTCAGGCTGGGCCCTCTCCTCGTTGTTCAAAAGAAATAATAGAAGAAAGCGCGCAATTCCAGGGAGCTCCGCAGGCCTCTGAGGTACTGTGGGTGGGCGGAGATTTGAAGCGGCTCCCTCCCTGTGAGCCAAGTGAAAGAGCGCACCGTCACAAGCGAGAAGTGTCCCGAGAAGGCGGCTCAGCCAGGAACCCGCAGGAGGCCATCGCTTCTCGGCCTTTTGGCTAAGATCAAGTGTAGTATCTGTTCTTATCAGTTTAATATCTGATACGCCCCCGATTCGGGGGCAACGTATTAAACGCATTTTTAGAACAGGGAGCCGAATAAGGGGCTCGCTCCGTTCGCTCCACGCATCGACCCGGTATTGCAGCGCCTCCGGGAACGGTGCCCCCTTTGCTGACTTTGTGCAAAAGCAAGAAAGCCAAACAAGTTAAGGTCCGCCAAGCCAAGAGCCAGAAAGCAGCCTGAAGCCGCGAACTTCCTCTCCAGTCACCCCTCTCCTGTCAAAGTGGAGCTCTGGAGCAGAGCAGGCGGGGCCTGAGATCTGCCGCTTCAGCCAAGCAAACAGGGCCTACCGTGACGCCGGAAGCCGGGACGAGGAGTCACTGCGGCTTCCTGCGAGGCCAAAGAAACACACACTCTGGCTTCTCTTCATAACGTACAAGTCTTTCGCCTTTTACTAAAGACTTCCGTGGAGAGTGAGGCTAAGGAGTTGCACCTATTTTTTGGCAGGGTCTGCCGTCTGGCTGGGCCCTCTCCTCGTTGTTCAAAAGAAATAATAGAAGAAAGCGCGCAATTCCAGGGAGCTCCGCAGGCCTCTGAGGTACTGTGGGTGGGCGGAGATTTGAAGCGGCTCCCTCCCTGTGAGCCAAGGGAAAGAGCGCACCGTCACAAGCGAGAAGTGTCCCGAGAAGGCGGCTCAGCGAGGATCCCGCAGGACCCCATCGCTTCTCGGCCTTTTGGCTAAGATCAAGTGTAGTATCTGTTCTTATCAGTTTACACTTGTTTCTCGTCTGTGGCTAAGACTGCGGTCGTCTCCTTGGGTGCTTGGTCTACCAAAAGAATCAAAAAGCTGTTTTGGGTTTCCCTTCACTTTAAAGGTAAGTGTTGCTACTATTTGCCTTTTTTTGAAAATACTCTCTGTTTGTGTCTTGTTTTGTCTTTAAAGGCATCTGTTAGCTTTGTGGTGCCTCCACCATGGCGGCCTACCATGCCGGCATGCGGAGGCACCTCAGTGTGCGATTTAGCCTAATTGGAAATGAAGGAGAGTTGCCAAAGATGTCTAGATTGGATTTTTCCAGGAAATTGATTCAACAGGTGTTGGGGTTTTCACCAAATAACCTGAACTGTATCCTGAGCCTCCCATTCAATAAAGGCTTTGACGTGAGCTTTTGCTCAAGCGGTTATCTGGAGGATTTCTGGATAAGGTATGAGAATGTGAAACCGCAATTTAAAGAATTTATTGTTGAGAAACTGACTGACAACACCTTGAAAACGGTGATTGTTAGAATGTTTAATGAAACTGTTAGTGCTCAAGACATCTGCTTGTGGCTGGGAAGATACTGCACGGTGAAAGGGCAGGCTATGAAGGTGAGGGATGTGGACGGAATCTGGAACTGTGCATGGAAGGTCCCCATACAGCAATGGGAAGACCCCTATGGGTTTCGGGGCCTGAAACATCTCCCATCTATGATAGTCTTGGGGGACAATAGAGGCTACATTCACTACCAGGGGCAGCCAAAGCTCTGTCGGAGGTGTGGGGAGCATGGGCACTTGGTGGAGGCATGTGAGGAAATCATTTGTGGAAAATGTAAGGAAAGAGGACATACGTATGCTGAGTGTAGAAATGACCGTAAGTGTAATTTGTGTGGAGGAGAGGGGCATCTCTTTAGAAATTGCCCTAGGTCATTTGCAAACAAACTTAAGAGGACAAGCTTGATTGGAGAGCAAAACCTGAATGAAATAGGTAATGAGGAAGACCTGATTGATGCAGCTGGGCCTGAAAATTTGATTTTGCCGCCAAAACCTGTGAGTGGAGGAGAGGAACAGGGGGAGGCGAGAAATGGGGAGGAGCATGGAGGGCCTGTCCTACCAGAAACCTCAGAGGAGGAGGGCGGACAGGTCGAAAGTGGAACACAAGGAGGTGGAAATACTTCAAGCGATAGCGCCCAAGATCAGTCCCCCCCTGATACCCAGCTGGCAAAGAGAACTGCGGCAGAACTGTCCTCCGGGACAATTGTTTCAGGAAAGAGGGGAAGACTTGAAGTACCTTTAGAGAGTTCCTCTGGGGAGGACTCCAGGGTCTTCCCCTCGGGCTCACCAAATGAGGTCTCCTTTCTTAACATAGTTTTGCAGTCAACCCCCAAAGATCGTATGGTTAATGCAGCTTTGCAACAGAGGCCGTCTCCTAGAGTCCGTAAAGGGAATAGAGCACCAGCCCTCCCTCCAGAGTCGTGTGAGGTGAAGGAAGAGCTCTGTTCACGAGAAATAAATTGATATTAGGATCCTTGAAACCTGGGTGGAGTCCTTTCCCTGAGGAGAATTACCTCCCCTTAACTTAAAAATGGTTAGTTTGCCCTTTGTCTTATTTCTTATGGCTCTTACCTTCTCAACTATAAATGTTAGAAGTGTTAGGACCAAAATGAGAGCCCAGAGTGTGTTATCCTTTCTAAATACGGTAACGTCGGATGTGATCTTACTTCAGGAATGTGCAATACCCTTTTTAAAAACTTATAACCAGTGGCAGGACATGTGGCCACAACCATCAATATGGAGTGGATCAAATGGAAATAAAAATGATGGAGTAGCCGTTTTGGTAAAAAACCCCTTTGTGCTGGTAAAGGGGAGCACTGTGGTGAGGGAAGGAAGAGCACTTCTAGTTAATTTGAGTTATATGGACAAGGATTTTAACCTCCTGAATGTCTATGGGTTTAATGATAAACATGAAAGATATGACCTTTTGGAGGAGCTGCAGCCCCATTTGTTGGGAAAGATGCCTTTAGTATTTGGGGGAGATTTTAACTGTGTCCTAAGTAGAAAGGATAGGAAACGAGCCAGGCAAGATTTTAAAGTGGACAAGACGTCACTCTTACTACAGGGGATGGTCAGAGATTTTAAACTAACAGACTGTTTTGCAGTAGTACACCCCAGGGAGGAGGGCTTTACCTGGTTTAGTGGGGATGGCTCTAGGGCCTCTCGTATTGACTATTTGTTTGTGAGAGATGTCTTGCCAACTGATGCTAGATTGATGCCCGTTTTCTTTTCTGATCACACGATGCTGTCCAGTACTATCACTTTGGCATCGTGTGTGAGGAGGGGGAGAGGACTGTGGAGACTTAACTGCTCCTTGCTCGAGGACCAAAATTTGATCAGCCAGTATAAGGAGAGGTATCGTGAGTGGCAGACCCTCCAGGACTTTTATGAAACACGTGCAGAGTGGTGGGAAATGGTTAAAGAAAGGACACAGTTTTTTTTTAAACAGGCCGGGAAAAGGAAGAAGGCTGCTGAGAATAGACGCATGATGGGGCTACAGAAAAGACTACAGAGGTACTATCGTTTAAACCATTTGGGGATGGATTTTAACGACGAAATAAAAGAGGTCAAGGAGGAAATGCAGGTAATTGCGGACATAAAAAGTAAGGGGGTTATTTTAAGAAGTAGGGAGAAAGAGAGAGATGAAGGGGAAAAATGTACAAGATATTTCTTCAAGAAAATTATGAGCAAATCTGGCTTCATGGCTCAACTAACGAACAAAGCCGGACAGAAAGTTGAGACTACCGAGGAGATCATGCAAGTGATCGAAGAATATTATAAAGAGTTATATGGGAGGAAAAATGTTAATGGAGAGAATATTACACAAACCTTGGAGTTTATCGACAAGATTGTTGAAGACAGTGGTTTATTGAGCCAAGGCTTTACTTTGACTGAGCTCAAACAGTGTCTTAAGAGTTTCAAGAACGGGAAGTCCCCAGGGATGGATGGACTCCCGTGGGAATTCTACCGGACTTTTTGGGACTTTTTGGCTGCGGACCTACTTTCTGTTTTTATAGATTTTAGCCAACTTGACAGGCTGCCGGACAGTTTTAGAATAGGGGTAGTCACTCTTGCTCACAAAGGAAAGGACAAGACCGACCTGAAAAATTGGAGACCAATTGCGCTCCTGAATTGTGACTGTAAGCTTTTTAGCAAACTCTTAGCAGCACGGATACGCCCTGTGCTAAGCCAGATAATTCACCCGGATCAAGCCTGTGCTGTTAAGGATAGGAAGATCACTGATAGCCTCGTATTGATAAGGGACACCATTTGTTTTGCGAGGGATAGAAACATTCGGCTAATTGTCTTAAATTTGGACTTTGAGAAAGCCTTTGATCGGATCTCGCATCAGTATCTCTTTAGAGTACTGCAGAAAATGAGGTTTCCAGAGCAGTTTATTTCTTGGGTGAAACTGTTGTACAATGAGATCAGTAGTAGATTTGTCGTTAATGGGATCTTGACTGGGGCGGTGGACTTACACTGCGGTGTTCGTCAGGGGTGTCCCCTATCTGCACTCCTTTATGTTATCGGCGTAGAACCACTGGCGCAGATCTTGAGAAGAGACAAAGGGATAAAGGGTTTGGAAGTACGAGGGAGTGGCGGACAAGTAGCAAAATGTGTCCTGTACATGGATGATATTAATATTTTGTGTACAGACCTGTCTTCGGTGAAAAGGACCTTTGAAGCGACTGACTGGTTCGGGAAGGCCTCGGCGTCCAAGCTTAATAAAAATAAGACTCAGGTACAATTTTATGGACCATGGGAGGCTACAGAGTTGACTGGGCTTGAGATGAATTTGACACAAAACGACCAGAGGATTTTGGGGATCAGGTTTGACAAGGAAGGAGGTGGCAAGACAAATTGGCCTGTAATTATAGGGAAAGTGAAGCAACAGCTGGGTTACTGGGGACTGAGGACGCTGACTTTGGAGGGCAAGGTGTTAATCATCAAGGCAGTGATTTTACCCCGACTTCTCCTAGTCAGCTCAGTCTTTATCCCTCCCAGAAAAGTGCTCTTAGAACTGGAACGAGCTTTGTTTTATTTCTCATGGGGTTCTAGATGGGAGAGACTTAGAAGGGAGACAATGAAGAAAATGAAGGAGAATGGAGGAAAGGGGGTTCCAGATCTGTATCTGTTTGTAGGAAGTCTCTACACGAGCAGCCACCTGAGGCAGGCCACGGCCCGATCTAGTAACCCTAAAACGCAGGCGTGGGTTAGATTTTGGGCAGGGAGCTACTTAAGACAGAGAAAATTGATACCGGTGGATCTAAAAGTGCCTGTCTCCTTTAGTCTCCCCCCAGCCTATGCTGAGCTAAAGTCCTTTTTAGTCTCCTTTAACTTGGAAAATGAAGACTTAAACATTTTAACTAAACATCGGTCTCTCATCTCTGTTGTGCAGGAGCGAGAGGCTGTGACTCCAGTGCGCGGCCTCTCGACTGGTGAAGCCACAGATGTGTGGCGATTGGTGAGCCGTCCCTTTCTTTCGCATAAGCTCCGGGATGTGTCCTGGATGGTGGCTCATGGGATCCTCCCAGTCAGGTCCGTGATGCACTCTCGGGGCATGTCTGCAAAAGCTATGTGTCCCCGGCCTGGTTGTGGCGCGCCAGAGTCGGTGAGACACCTGCTCTGGGAGTGCAGCGCTGCCGTAGACCTGTGGGAAATGGCCGGCTCCTCGCAATTCCCGTACTTACCAGCAAGGGAGGTCCTAACAGCACAGTTAGTGCTCTATGGGGTGAGCCAGGGAGTAAAGGCACAAAGGAAAGACTTTGAGAAGCAGTGGCTTACTCTTGCTGCCATCAAAGACGCCATTTGGACCTCCAGAAACTTGCTGGTAAGAAAGCACATGCAGATCCCCCCCGTGACTGCTCTCCGAATGGCGGCAGCAACAATAAAAGAGATCTGTGCTGCAAGTAGCAAGCCGTGGGAGCAGCCACAAAGAAGAATCGCCTCTGTGCCCATTCGGATGGAGGAGCCTTTGCCACACACAGGGAGGTCAAAGCAGCAACGGCCTGGCTCTCCGGGAGAGGCAGGTGGGAAGGAGCAAAGTGGTGAGGATCCCCCCTGAGCACCAGGAGCTTGTGAAGGGACGGGACGGTTTTTATAAATTGTTTTTTTATTGCTCCTCTGCACTTTCTTTTAAGGAGAGGGTGGGAAGAAATAAAAAGTAATCTTTTAAATTGTGTGGGAATTTGAATTTTATGAGATGACTGTGTTTGGTCTCTATGTTTGAGTGTCAATAAAAAATTTTTCGAAAAAAATCTGTTCTTATCAGTTTAATATCTGATACGCCCCCGATTCGGGGGCAACGTATTAAACGCATTTTTAGAACAGGGAGCCGAATAAGGGGCTCGCTCCGTTCCCTCCACGCATCGACCCGGTATTGCAGCGCCTCCGGGAACGGTGCCCCCTTTGCTGACTTTGTGCAAAAGCAAGAAAGCCAAACAAGTTAAGGTCTGCCAAGCCAAGAGCCAGAAAGCAGCCTGAAGCCGCGAACGTCCTCTCCAGTCACCCCTCTCCTGTCAAAGTGGAGCTCTGGAGCAGAGCAGGCGGGGCCTGAGATCTGCCGCTTCAGCCAAGCAAACAGGGCCTACCGTGACGCCGGAAGCCGGGACGAGGAGTCACTGCGGCTTCCTGCGAGGCCAAAGAAACACACACACTCTGGCTTCTCTTCATAACGTACAAGTCTTTCGCCTTTTACTAAAGACTTCCGTGGAGAGTGAGGCTAAGGAGTTGCACCTATTTTTTGGCAGGGTCTGCCGTCTGGCTGGGCCCTCTCCTCGTTGTTCAAAAGAAATAATAGAAGAAAGCGCGCAATTCCAGGGAGCTCCGCAGGCCTCTGAGGTACTGTGGGTGGGCGGAGATTTGAAGCGGCTCCCTCCCTGTGAGCCAAGTGAAAGAGCGCACCGTCACAAGCGAGAAGTGTCCCGAGAAGGCGGCTCAGCCAGGAACCCGCAGGAGGCCATCGCTTCTCGGCCTTTTGGCTAAGATCAAGTGTAGTATCTGTTCTTATCAGTTTAATATCTGATACGCCCCCGATTCGGGGGCAACGTATTAAACGCATTTTTAGAACAGGGAGCCGAATAAGGGGCTCGCTCCGTTCGCTCCACGCATCGACCCGGTATTGCAGCGCCTCCGGGAACGGTGCCCCCTTTGCTGACTTTGTGCAAAAGCAAGAAAGCCAAACAAGTTAAGGTCCGCCAAGCCAAGAGCCAGAAAGCAGCCTGAAGCCGTGAACGTCCTCTCCTGTCAAAGTGGAGCTCTGGAGCAGAGCAGGCGGGGCCTGAGATCTGCCGCTTCAGCCAAGCAAACAGGGCCTACCGTGACGCCGGAAGCCGGGACGAGGAGTCACTGCGGCTTCCTGCGAGGCCAAAGAAACACACACTCTGGCTTCTCTTCATAACGTACAAGTCTTTCGCCTTTTACTAAAGACTTCCGTGGAGAGTGAGGCTAAGGAGTTGCACCTATTTTTTTGGCAGGGTCTGCCGTCTGGCTGGGCCCTCTCCTCGTTGTTCAAAAGAAATAATAGAAGAAAGCGCGCAATTCCAGGGAGCTCCGCAGGCCTCTGAGGTACTGTGGGTGGGCGGAGATTTGAAGCGGCTCCCTCCCTGTGAGCCAAGGGAAAGAGCGCACCGTCACAAGCGAGAAGTGTCCCGAGAAGGCGGCTCAGCGAGGATCCCGCAGGACGCCATCGCTTCTCGGCCTTTTGGCTAAGATCAAGTGTAGTATCTGTTCTTATCAGTTTAATATCTGATACGCCTCCAATTCGGGGGCAACGTATTAAACGCATTTTTAGAACAGGGAGCCGAATAAGGGGCTCGCTCCGTTCGCTCCACGCATCGACCCGGTATTGCAGCGCCTCCGGGAACGGTGCCCCCTTTG
This sequence comes from Pelmatolapia mariae, assembly GCF_036321145.2. Classification (NCBI taxonomy): domain Eukaryota; kingdom Metazoa; phylum Chordata; class Actinopteri; order Cichliformes; family Cichlidae; genus Pelmatolapia; species Pelmatolapia mariae. The sequence goes on along the minus strand of NC_086239.1, from coordinate 36,250,204 downwards.
CTGACTATGTGCAAAAGCAAGAGAGCCAAACAAGTTAAGGTCTGCCAAGCCAAGAGCCAGAAAGTAGCCTGAAGCCGCGAACGTCCTCTCCAGTCAAAGTGGAGCTCTGGAGCAGAGCAGGCGGGGCCTGAGATCTGCCGCTTCAGCCAAGCAAACAGGGCCTACCGTGACGCCGGAAGCCGGGACGAGGAGTCACTGCGGCTTCCTGCGAGGCCAAAGAAACACACACTCTGGCTTCTCTTCATAACGTACAAGTCTTTCGCCTTTTACTAAAGACTTCCATGGAGAGTGAGGCTAAGGAGTTGCACCTATTTTTTGGCAGGGTCTGCCGTCTGGCTGGGCCCTCTCCTCGTTGTTCAAAAGAAATAATAGAAGAAAGCGCGCAATTCCAGGGAGCTCCGCAGGCCTCTGAGGTACTGTGGGTGGGCGGAGATTTGAAGCGGCTCCCTCCCTGTGAGCCAAGGGAAAGAGCGCACCGTCACAAGCGAGAAGTGTCCCGAGAAGGCGGCTCAGCGAGGATCCCGCAGGACGCCATCGCTTCTCGGCCTTTTGGCTAAGATCAAGTGTAGTATCTGTTCTTATCAGTTTAATATCTGATACGCCCCCGATTCGGGGGCAACGTATTAAACGCATTTTTAGAACAGGGAGCCGAATAAGGGGCTCGCTCCGTTCGCTCCACGCATCGATCCGGTATTGCAGCGCCTCCGGGAACGGTGCCCCCTTTGCTGACTATGTGCAAAAGCAAGAAAGCCAAACAAGTTAAGGCCTGCCAAGCCAAGAGCCAGAAAGTAGCCTGAAGCCGCGAACGTCCTCTCCAGTCACCCCTCTCCTGTCAAAGTGGAGCTCTGGAGCAGAGCAGGCGGGGCCTGAGATCTGCCGCTTCAGCCAAGCAAACAGGGCCTACCGTGACGCCGGAAGCCGGGACGAGGAGTCACTGCGGCTTCCTGCGAGGCCAAAGAAACACACACTCTGGCTTCTCTTCATAACGTACAAGTCTTTCGCCTTTTACTAAAGACTTCCGTGGAGAGTGAGGCTAAGGAGTTGCACCTATTTTTTGGCAGGGTCTGCCGTCTGGCTGGGCCCTCTCCTCGTTGTTCAAAAGAAATAATAGAAGAAAGCGCGCAATTCCAGGGAGCTCCGCAGGCCTCTGAGGTACTGTGGGTGGGCGGAGATTTGAAGCGGCTCCCTCCCTGTGAGCCAAGGGAAAGAGCGCACCGTCACAAGCGAGAAGTGTCCCGAGAAGGCGGCTCAGCGAGGATCCCGCAGAACCCCATCGCTTCTCGGCCTTTTGGCTAAGATCAAGTGTAGTATCTGTTCTTATCAGTTTAATATCTGATACGCCCCCGATTCGGGGGCAACGTATTAAACGCATTTTTAGAACAGGGAGCCGAATAAGGGGCTCGCTCCGTTCGCTCCACGCATCGACCCGGTATTGCAGCGCCTCCGGGAACGGTGCCCCCTTTGCTGACTATGTGCAAAAGCAAGAGAGCCAAACAAGTTAAGGTCTGCCAAGCCAAGAGCCAGAAAGTAGCCTGAAGCCGCGAACGTCCTCTCCAGTCACCCCTCTCCTGTCAAAGTGGAGCTCTGGAGCAGAGCAGGCGGGGCCTGAGATCTGCCGCTTCAGCCAAGCAAACAGGGCCTACCGTGACGCCGGAAGCCGGGACGAGGAGTCACTGCGGCATCCTGCGAGGCCAAAGAAACACACACTCTGGCTTCTCTTCATAACGTACAAGTCTTTCGCCTTTTACTAAAGACTTCCGTGGAGAGTGAGGCTAAGGAGTTGCACCTATTTTTTGGCAGGGTCTGCCGTCTGGCTGGGCCCTCTCCTCGTTGTTCAAAAGAAATAATAGAAGAAAGCGCGCAATTCCAGGGAGCTCCGCAGGCCTCTGAGGTACTGTGGGTGGGCGGAGATTTGAAGCGGCTCCCTCCCTGTGAGCCAAGTGAAAGAGCGCACCGTCACAAGCGAGAAGTGTCCCGAGAAGGCGGCTCAGCGAGGATCCCGCAGGACCCCATCGCTTCTCGGCCTTTTGGCTAAGATCAAGTGTAGTATCTGTTCTTATCAGTTGCTGCCATCAAAGACGCCATTTGGACCTCCAGAAACTTGCTGGTAAGAAAGCACATGCAGATCCCCCCCGTGACTGCTCTCCGAATGGCGGCAGCAACAATAAAAGAGATCTGTGCTGCAAGTAGCAAGCCGTGGGAGCAGCCACAAAGAAGAATCGCCTCTGTGCCCATTCGGATGGAGGAGCCTTTGCCACACACAGGGAGGTCAAAGCAGCAACGGCCTGGCTCTCCGGGAGAGGCAGGTGGGAAGGAGCAAAGTGGTGAGGATCCCCCCTGAGCACCAGGAGCTTGTGAAGGGACGGGACGGTTTTTATAAATTGTTTTTTTATTGCTCCTCTGCACTTTCTTTTAAGGAGAGGGTGGGAAGAAATAAAAAGTAATCTTTTAAATTGTGTGGGAATTTGAATTTTATGAGATGACTGTGTTTGGTCTCTATGTTTGAGTGTCAATAAAAAAATTTTCGAAAGGAAAAACAAAAAAATCTGTTCTTATCAGTTTAATATCTGATACGCCCCCGATTCGGGGGCAACGTATTAAACGCATTTTTAGAACAGGGAGCCGAATAAGGGGCTCGCTCCGTTCGCTCCACGCATCGACCCGGTATTGCAGCGCCTCCGGGAACGGTGCCCACTTTGCTGACTTTGTGCAAAAGCAAGAGAGCCAAACAAGTTAAGGCCTGCCAAGCCAAGAGCCAGAAAGCAGCCTGAAGCCGCGAACGTCCTCTCCAGTCAAAGTGGAGCTCTGGAGCAGAGCAGGCGGGGCCTGAGATCTGCCGCTTCAGCCAAGCAAACAGGGCCTACCGTGACGCCGGAAGCCGGGACGAGGAGTCACTGCGGCTTCCTGCGAGGCCAAAGAAACACACACTCTGGCTTCTCTTCATAACGCACAAGTCTTTCGCCTTTTACTAAAGACTTCCGTGGAGAGTGAGGCTAAGGAGTTGCACCTATTTTTTTGGCAGGGTCTGCCGTCTGGCTGGGCCCTCTCCTCGTTGTTCAAAAGAAATAATAGAAGAAAGCGCGCAATTCCAGGGAGCTCCGCAGGCCTCTGAGGTACTGTGGGTGGGCGGAGATTTGAAGCGGCTCCCTCCCTGTGAGCCAAGTGAAAGAGCGCACCGTCACAAGCGAGAAGTGTCCCGAGAAGGCGGCTCAGCCAGGAACCCGCAGGAGGCCATCGCTTCTCGGCCTTTTGGCTAAGATCAAGTGTAGTATCTGTTCTTATCAGTTTAATATCTGATACGCCCCCGATTCGGGGGCAACGTATTAAACGCATTTTTAGAACAGGGAGCCGAATAAGGGGCTCGCTCCGTTCGCTCCACGCATCGACCCGGTATTGCAGCGCCTCCGGGAACGGTGCCCCCTTTGCTGACTTTGTGCAAAAGCAAGAAAGCCAAACAAGTTAAGGTCCGCCAAGCCAAGAGCCAGAAAGCAGCCTGAAGCCGTGAACGTCCTCTCCTGTCAAAGTGGAGCTCTGGAGCAGAGCAGGCGGGGCCTGAGATCTGCCGCTTCAGCCAAGCAAACAGGGCCTACCGTGACGCCGGAAGCCGGGACGAGGAGTCACTGCGGCTTCCTGCGAGGCCAAAGAAACACACACTCTGGCTTCTCTTCATAACGTACAAGTCTTTCGCCTTTTACTAAAGACTTCCGTGGAGAGTGAGGCTAAGGAGTTGCACCTATTTTTTGGCAGGGTCTGCCGTCTGGCTGGGCCCTCTCCTCGTTGTTCAAAAGAAATAATAGAAGAAAGCGCGCAATTCCAGGGAGCTCCGCAGGCCTCTGAGGTACTGTGGGTGGGCGGAGATTTGAAGCGGCTCCCTCCCTGTGAGCCAAGTGAAAGAGCGCACCGTCACAAGCGAGAAGTGTCCCGAGAAGGCGGCTCAGCGAGGATCCCGCAGGACCCCATCGCTTCTCGGCCTTTTGGCTAAGATCAAGTGTAGTATCTGTTCTTATCAGTTGCTGCCATCAAAGACGCCATTTGGACCTCCAGAAACTTGCTGGTAAGAAAGCACATGCAGATCCCCCCCGTGACTGCTCTCCGAATGGCGGCAGCAACAATAAAAGAGATCTGTGCTGCAAGTAGCAAGCCGTGGGAGCAGCCACAAAGAAGAATCGCCTCTGTGCCCATTCGGATGGAGGAGCCTTTGCCACACACAGGGAGGTCAAAGCAGCAACGGCCTGGCTCTCCGGGAGAGGCAGGTGGGAAGGAGCAAAGTGGTGAGGATCCCCCCTGAGCACCAGGAGCTTGTGAAGGGACGGGACGGTTTTTATAAATTGTTTTTTTATTGCTCCTCTGCACTTTCTTTTAAGGAGAGGGTGGGAAGAAATAAAAAGTAATCTTTTAAATTGTGTGGGAATTTGAATTTTATGAGATGACTGTGTTTGGTCTCTATGTTTGAGTGTCAATAAAAAAATTTTCGAAAGGAAAAACAAAAAAATCTGTTCTTATCAGTTTAATATCTGATACGCCCCCGATTCGGGGGCAACGTATTAAACGCATTTTTAGAACAGGGAGCCGAATAAGGGGCTCGCTCCGTTCGCTCCACGCATCGACCCGGTATTGCAGCGCCTCCGGGAACGGTGCCCACTTTGCTGACTTTGTGCAAAAGCAAGAGAGCCAAACAAGTTAAGGCCTGCCAAGCCAAGAGCCAGAAAGCAGCCTGAAGCCGCGAACGTCCTCTCCAGTCAAAGTGGAGCTCTGGAGCAGAGCAGGCGGGGCCTGAGATCTGCCGCTTCAGCCAAGCAAACAGGGCCTACCGTGACGCCGGAAGCCGGGACGAGGAGTCACTGCGGCTTCCTGCGAGGCCAAAGAAACACACACTCTGGCTTCTCTTCATAACGCACAAGTCTTTCGCCTTTTACTAAAGACTTCCGTGGAGAGTGAGGCTAAGGAGTTGCACCTATTTTTTTGGCAGGGTCTGCCGTCTGGCTGGGCCCTCTCCTCGTTGTTCAAAAGAAATAATAGAAGAAAGCGCGCAATTCCAGGGAGCTCCGCAGGCCTCTGAGGTACTGTGGGTGGGCGGAGATTTGAAGCGGCTCCCTCCCTGTGAGCCAAGTGAAAGAGCGCACCGTCACAAGCGAGAAGTGTCCCGAGAAGGCGGCTCAGCCAGGAACCCGCAGGAGGCCATCGCTTCTCGGCCTTTTGGCTAAGATCAAGTGTAGTATCTGTTCTTATCAGTTTAATATCTGATACGCCCCCGATTCGGGGGCAACGTATTAAACGCATTTTTAGAACAGGGAGCCGAATAAGGGGCTCGCTCCGTTCGCTCCACGCATCGACCCGGTATTGCAGCGCCTCCGGGAACGGTGCCCCCTTTGCTGACTTTGTGCAAAAGCAAGAAAGCCAAACAAGTTAAGGTCCGCCAAGCCAAGAGCCAGAAAGCAGCCTGAAGCCGTGAACGTCCTCTCCTGTCAAAGTGGAGCTCTGGAGCAGAGCAGGCGGGGCCTGAGATCTGCCGCTTCAGCCAAGCAAACAGGGCCTACCGTGACGCCGGAAGCCGGGACGAGGAGTCACTGCGGCTTCCTGCGAGGCCAAAGAAACACACACTCTGGCTTCTCTTCATAACGTACAAGTCTTTCGCCTTTTACTAAAGACTTCCGTGGAGAGTGAGGCTAAGGAGTTGCACCTATTTTTTTGGCAGGGTCTGCCGTCTGGCTGGGCCCTCTCCTCGTTGTTCAAAAGAAATAATAGAAGAAAGCGCGCAATTCCAGGGAGCTCCGCAGGCCTCTGAGGTACTGTGGGTGGGCGGAGATTTGAAGCGGCTCCCTCCCTGTGAGCCAAGGGAAAGAGCGCACCGTCACAAGCGAGAAGTGTCCCGAGAAGGCGGCTCAGCGAGGATCCCGCAGGAGGCCATCGCTTCTCGGCCTTTTGGCTAAGATCAAGTGTAGTATCTGTTCTTATCAGTTTAATATCTGATACGCCTCCAATTCGGGGGCAACGTATTAAACGCATTTTTAGAACAGGGAGCCGAATAAGGGGCTCGCTCCGTTCGCTCCACGCATCGACCCGGTATTGCAGCGCCTCCGGGAACGGTGCCCCCTTTGCTGACTATGTGCAAAAGCAAGAGAGCCAAACAAGTTAAGGTCTGCCAAGCCAAGAGCCAGAAAGTAGCCTGAAGCCGCGAACGTCCTCTCCAGTCAAAGTGGAGCTCTGGAGCAGAGCAGGCGGGGCCTGAGATCTGCCGCTTCAGCCAAGCAAACAGGGCCTACCGTGACGCCGGAAGCCGGGACGAGGAGTCACTGCGGCTTCCTGCGAGGCCAAAGAAACACACACTCTGGCTTCTCTTCATAACGTACAAGTCTTTCGCCTTTTACTAAAGACTTCCGTGGAGAGTGAGGCTAAGGAGTTGCACCTATTTTTTGGCAGGGTCTGCCGTCTGGCTGGGCCCTCTCCTCGTTGTTCAAAAGAAATAATAGAAGAAAGCGCGCAATTCCAGGGAGCTCCGCAGGCCTCTGAGGTACTGTGGGTGGGCGGAGATTTGAAGCGGCTCCCTCCCTGTGAGCCAAGGGAAAGAGCGCACCGTCACAAGCGAGAAGTGTCCCGAGAAGGCGGCTCAGCGAGGATCCCGCAGGACGCCATCGCTTCTCGGCCTTTTGGCTAAGATCAAGTGTAGTATCTGTTCTTATCAGTTTAATATCTGATACGCCCCCGATTCGGGGGCAACGTATTAAACGCATTTTTAGAACAGGGAGCCGAATAAGGGGCTCGCTCCGTTCGCTCCACGCATCGACCCGGTATTGCAGCGCCTCCGGGAACGGTGCCCACTTTGCTGACTTTGTGCAAAAGCAAGAGAGCCAAACAAGTTAAGGCCTGCCAAGCCAAGAGCCAGAAAGCAGCCTGAAGCCGCGAACGTCCTCTCCAGTCAAAGTGGAGCTCTGGAGCAGAGCAGGCGGGGCCTGAGATCTGCCGCTTCAGCCAAGCAAACAGGGCCTACCGTGACGCCGGAAGCCGGGACGAGGAGTCACTGCGGCTTCCTGCGAGGCCAAAGAAACACACACTCTGGCTTCTCTTCATAACGCACAAGTCTTTCGCCTTTTACTAAAGACTTCCGTGGAGAGTGAGGCTAAGGAGTTGCACCTATTTTTTTGGCAGGGTCTGCCGTCTGGCTGGGCCCTCTCCTCGTTGTTCAAAAGAAATAATAGAAGAAAGCGCGCAATTCCAGGGAGCTCCGCAGGCCTCTGAGGTACTGTGGGTGGGCGGAGATTTGAAGCGGCTCCCTCCCTGTGAGCCAAGTGAAAGAGCGCACCGTCACAAGCGAGAAGTGTCCCGAGAAGGCGGCTCAGCCAGGAACCCGCAGGAGGCCATCGCTTCTCGGCCTTTTGGCTAAGATCAAGTGTAGTATCTGTTCTTATCAGTTTAATATCTGATACGCCCCCGATTCGGGGGCAACGTATTAAACGCATTTTTAGAACAGGGAGCCGAATAAGGGGCTCGCTCCGTTCGCTCCACGCATCGACCCGGTATTGCAGCGCCTCCGGGAACGGTGCCCCCTTTGCTGACTTTGTGCAAAAGCAAGAAAGCCAAACAAGTTAAGGTCCGCCAAGCCAAGAGCCAGAAAGCAGCCTGAAGCCGTGAACGTCCTCTCCTGTCAAAGTGGAGCTCTGGAGCAGAGCAGGCGGGGCCTGAGATCTGCCGCTTCAGCCAAGCAAACAGGGCCTACCGTGACGCCGGAAGCCGGGACGAGGAGTCACTGCGGCTTCCTGCGAGGCCAAAGAAACACACACTCTGGCTTCTCTTCATAACGTACAAGTCTTTCGCCTTTTACTAAAGACTTCCGTGGAGAGTGAGGCTAAGGAGTTGCACCTATTTTTTTGGCAGGGTCTGCCGTCTGGCTGGGCCCTCTCCTCGTTGTTCAAAAGAAATAATAGAAGAAAGCGCGCAATTCCAGGGAGCTCCGCAGGCCTCTGAGGTACTGTGGGTGGGCGGAGATTTGAAGCGGCTCCCTCCCTGTGAGCCAAGGGAAAGAGCGCACCGTCACAAGCGAGAAGTGTCCCGAGAAGGCGGCTCAGCGAGGATCCCGCAGGAGGCCATCGCTTCTCGGCCTTTTGGCTAAGATCAAGTGTAGTATCTGTTCTTATCAGTTTAATATCTGATACGCCTCCAATTCGGGGGCAACGTATTAAACGCATTTTTAGAACAGGGAGCCGAATAAGGGGCTCGCTCCGTTCGCTCCACGCATCGACCCGGTATTGCAGCGCCTCCGGGAACGGTGCCCCCTTTGCTGACTATGTGCAAAAGCAAGAGAGCCAAACAAGTTAAGGTCTGCCAAGCCAAGAGCCAGAAAGTAGCCTGAAGCCGCGAACGTCCTCTCCAGTCAAAGTGGAGCTCTGGAGCAGAGCAGGCGGGGCCTGAGATCTGCCGCTTCAGCCAAGCAAACAGGGCCTACCGTGACGCCGGAAGCCGGGACGAGGAGTCACTGCGGCTTCCTGCGAGGCCAAAGAAACACACACTCTGGCTTCTCTTCATAACGTACAAGTCTTTCGCCTTTTACTAAAGACTTCCGTGGAGAGTGAGGCTAAGGAGTTGCACCTATTTTTTGGCAGGGTCTGCCGTCTGGCTGGGCCCTCTCCTCGTTGTTCAAAAGAAATAATAGAAGAAAGCGCGCAATTCCAGGGAGCTCCGCAGGCCTCTGAGGTACTGTGGGTGGGCGGAGATTTGAAGCGGCTCCCTCCCTGTGAGCCAAGGGAAAGAGCGCACCGTCACAAGCGAGAAGTGTCCCGAGAAGGCGGCTCAGCGAGGATCCCGCAGGACGCCATCGCTTCTCGGCCTTTTGGCTAAGATCAAGTGTAGTATCTGTTCTTATCAGTTTAATATCTGATACGCCCCCGATTCGGGGGCAACGTATTAAACGCATTTTTAGAACAGGGAGCCGAATAAGGGGCTCGCTCCGTTCGCTCCACGCATCGATCCGGTATTGCAGCGCCTCCGGGAACGGTGCCCCCTTTGCTGACTATGTGCAAAAGCAAGAAAGCCAAACAAGTTAAGGCCTGCCAAGCCAAGAGCCAGAAAGTAGCCTGAAGCCGCGAACGTCCTCTCCAGTCACCCCTCTCCTGTCAAAGTGGAGCTCTGGAGCAGAGCAGGCGGGGCCTGAGATCTGCCGCTTCAGCCAAGCAAACAGGGCCTACCGTGACGCCGGAAGCCGGGACGAGGAGTCACTGCGGCTTCCTGCGAGGCCAAAGAAACACACACTCTGGCTTCTCTTCATAACGTACAAGTCTTTCGCCTTTTACTAAAGACTTCCGTGGAGAGTGAGGCTAAGGAGTTGCACCTATTTTTTGGCAGGGTCTGCCGTCTGGCTGGGCCCTCTCCTCGTTGTTCAAAAGAAATAATAGAAGAAAGCGCGCAATTCCAGGGAGCTCCGCAGGCCTCTGAGGTACTGTGGGTGGGCGGAGATTTGAAGCGGCTCCCTCCCTGTGAGCCAAGGGAAAGAGCGCACCGTCACAAGCGAGAAGTGTCCCGAGAAGGCGGCTCAGCGAGGATCCCGCAGAACCCCATCGCTTCTCGGCCTTTTGGCTAAGATCAAGTGTAGTATCTGTTCTTATCAGTTTAATATCTGATACGCCCCCGATTCGGGGGCAACGTATTAAACGCATTTTTAGAACAGGGAGCCGAATAAGGGGCTCGCTCCGTTCGCTCCACGCATCGACCCGGTATTGCAGCGCCTCCGGGAACGGTGCCCCCTTTGCTGACTATGTGCAAAAGCAAGAGAGCCAAACAAGTTAAGGTCTGCCAAGCCAAGAGCCAGAAAGTAGCCTGAAGCCGCGAACGTCCTCTCCAGTCACCCCTCTCCTGTCAAAGTGGAGCTCTGGAGCAGAGCAGGCGGGGCCTGAGATCTGCCGCTTCAGCCAAGCAAACAGGGCCTACCGTGACGCCGGAAGCCGGGACGAGGAGTCACTGCGGCATCCTGCGAGGCCAAAGAAACACACACTCTGGCTTCTCTTCATAACGTACAAGTCTTTCGCCTTTTACTAAAGACTTCCGTGGAGAGTGAGGCTAAGGAGTTGCACCTATTTTTTGGCAGGGTCTGCCGTCTGGCTGGGCCCTCTCCTCGTTGTTCAAAAGAAATAATAGAAGAAAGCGCGCAATTCCAGGGAGCTCCGCAGGCCTCTGAGGTACTGTGGGTGGGCGGAGATTTGAAGCGGCTCCCTCCCTGTGAGCCAAGTGAAAGAGCGCACCGTCACAAGCGAGAAGTGTCCCGAGAAGGCGGCTCAGCCAGGAACCCGCAGGAGGCCATCGCTTCTCGGCCTTTTGGCTAAGATCAAGTGTAGTATCTGTTCTTATCAGTTTAATATCTGATACGCCCCCGATTCGGGGGCAACGTATTAAACGCATTTTTAGAACAGGGAGCCGAATAAGGGGCTCGCTCCGTTCGCTCCACGCATCGACCCGGTATTGCAGCGCCTCCGGGAACGGTGCCCCCTTTGCTGACTTTGTGCAAAAGCAAGAAAGCCAAACAAGTTAAGGTCCGCCAAGCCAAGAGCCAGAAAGCAGCCTGAAGCCGTGAACGTCCTCTCCTGTCAAAGTGGAGCTCTGGAGCAGAGCAGGCGGGGCCTGAGATCTGCCGCTTCAGCCAAGCAAACAGGGCCTACCGTGACGCCGGAAGCCGGGACGAGGAGTCACTGCGGCTTCCTGCGAGGCCAAAGAAACACACACTCTGGCTTCTCTTCATAACGTACAAGTCTTTCGCCTTTTACTAAAGACTTCCGTGGAGAGTGAGGCTAAGGAGTTGCACCTATTTTTTTGGCAGGGTCTGCCGTCTGGCTGGGCCCTCTCCTCGTTGTTCAAAAGAAATAATAGAAGAAAGCGCGCAATTCCAGGGAGCTCCGCAGGCCTCTGAGGTACTGTGGGTGGGCGGAGATTTGAAGCGGCTCCCTCCCTGTGAGCCAAGGGAAAGAGCGCACCGTCACAAGCGAGAAGTGTCCCGAGAAGGCGGCTCAGCGAGGATCCCGCAGGAGGCCATCGCTTCTCGGCCTTTTGGCTAAGATCAAGTGTAGTATCTGTTCTTATCAGTTTAATATCTGATACGCCTCCAATTCGGGGGCAACGTATTAAACGCATTTTTAGAACAGGGAGCCGAATAAGGGGCTCGCTCCGTTCGCTCCACGCATCGACCCGGTATTGCAGCGCCTCCGGGAACGGTGCCCCCTTTGCTGACTATGTGCAAAAGCAAGAGAGCCAAACAAGTTAAGGTCTGCCAAGCCAAGAGCCAGAAAGTAGCCTGAAGCCGCGAACGTCCTCTCCAGTCAAAGTGGAGCTCTGGAGCAGAGCAGGCGGGGCCTGAGATCTGCCGCTTCAGCCAAGCAAACAGGGCCTACCGTGACGCCGGAAGCCGGGACGAGGAGTCACTGCGGCTTCCTGCGAGGCCAAAGAAACACACACTCTGGCTTCTCTTCATAACGTACAAGTCTTTCGCCTTTTACTAAAGACTTCCGTGGAGAGTGAGGCTAAGGAGTTGCACCTATTTTTTGGCAGGGTCTGCCGTCTGGCTGGGCCCTCTCCTCGTTGTTCAAAAGAAATAATAGAAGAAAGCGCGCAATTCCAGGGAGCTCCGCAGGCCTCTGAGGTACTGTGGGTGGGCGGAGATTTGAAGCGGCTCCCTCCCTGTGAGCCAAGGGAAAGAGCGCACCGTCACAAGCGAGAAGTGTCCCGAGAAGGCGGCTCAGCGAGGATCCCGCAGGACGCCATCGCTTCTCGGCCTTTTGGCTAAGATCAAGTGTAGTATCTGTTCTTATCAGTTTAATATCTGATACGCCCCCGATTCGGGGGCAACGTATTAAACGCATTTTTAGAACAGGGAGCCGAATAAGGGGCTCGCTCCGTTCGCTCCACGCATCGATCCGGTATTGCAGCGCCTCCGGGAACGGTGCCCCCTTTGCTGACTATGTGCAAAAGCAAGAAAGCCAAACAAGTTAAGGCCTGCCAAGCCAAGAGCCAGAAAGTAGCCTGAAGCCGCGAACGTCCTCTCCAGTCACCCCTCTCCTGTCAAAGTGGAGCTCTGGAGCAGAGCAGGCGGGGCCTGAGATCTGCCGCTTCAGCCAAGCAAACAGGGCCTACCGTGACGCCGGAAGCCGGGACGAGGAGTCACTGCGGCTTCCTGCGAGGCCAAAGAAACACACACTCTGGCTTCTCTTCATAACGTACAAGTCTTTCGCCTTTTACTAAAGACTTCCGTGGAGAGTGAGGCTAAGGAGTTGCACCTATTTTTTGGCAGGGTCTGCCGTCTGGCTGGGCCCTCTCCTCGTTGTTCAAAAGAAATAATAGAAGAAAGCGCGCAATTCCAGGGAGCTCCGCAGGCCTCTGAGGTACTGTGGGTGGGCGGAGATTTGAAGCGGCTCCCTCCCTGTGAGCCAAGGGAAAGAGCGCACCGTCACAAGCGAGAAGTGTCCCGAGAAGGCGGCTCAGCGAGGATCCCGCAGAACCCCATCGCTTCTCGGCCTTTTGGCTAAGATCAAGTGTAGTATCTGTTCTTATCAGTTTAATATCTGATACGCCCCGGATTCGGGGGCAACGTATTAAACGCATTTTTAGAACAGGGAGCCGAATAAGGGGCTCGCTCCGTTCGCTCCACGCATCGACCCGGTATTGCAGCGCCTCCGGGAACGGTGCCCCCTTTGCTGACTATGTGCAAAAGCAAGAGAGCCAAACAAGTTAAGGTCTGCCAAGCCAAGAGCCAGAAAGTAGCCTGAAGCCGCGAACGTCCTCTCCAGTCACCCCTCTCCTGTCAAAGTGGAGCTCTGGAGCAGAGCAGGCGGGGCCTGAGATCTGCCGCTTCAGCCAAGCAAACAGGGCCTACCGTGACGCCGGAAGCCGGGACGAGGAGTCACTGCGGCATCCTGCGAGGCCAAAGAAACACACACTCTGGCTTCTCTTCATAACGTACAAGTCTTTCGCCTTTTACTAAAGACTTCCGTGGAGAGTGAGGCTAAGGAGTTGCACCTATTTTTTGGCAGGGTCTGCCGTCTGGCTGGGCCCTCTCCTCGTTGTTCAAAAGAAATAATAGAAGAAAGCGCGCAATTCCAGGGAGCTCCGCAGGCCTCTGAGGTACTGTGGGTGGGCGGAGATTTGAAGCGGCTCCCTCCCTGTGAGCCAAGTGAAAGAGCGCACCGTCACAAGCGAGAAGTGTCCCGAGAAGGCGGCTCAGCGAGGATCCCGCAGGACCCCATCGCTTCTCGGCCTTTTGGCTAAGATCAAGTGTAGTATCTGTTCTTATCAGTTGCTGCCATCAAAGACGCCATTTGGACCTCCAGAAACTTGCTGGTAAGAAAGCACATGCAGATCCCCCCCGTGACTGCTCTCCGAATGGCGGCAGCAACAATAAAAGAGATCTGTGCTGCAAGTAGCAAGCCGTGGGAGCAGCCACAAAGAAGAATCGCCTCTGTGCCCATTCGGATGGAGGAGCCTTTGCCACACACAGGGAGGTCAAAGCAGCAACGGCCTGGCTCTCCGGGAGAGGCAGGTGGGAAGGAGCAAAGTGGTGAGGATCCCCCCTGAGCACCAGGAGCTTGTGAAGGGACGGGACGGTTTTTATAAATTGTTTTTTTATTGCTCCTCTGCACTTTCTTTTAAGGAGAGGGTGGGAAGAAATAAAAAGTAATCTTTTAAATTGTGTGGGAATTTGAATTTTATGAGATGACTGTGTTTGGTCTCTATGTTTGAGTGTCAATAAAAAAATTTTCGAAAGGAAAAACAAAAAAATCTGTTCTTATCAGTTTAATATCTGATACGCCCCCGATTCGGGGGCAACGTATTAAACGCATTTTTAGAACAGGGAGCCGAATAAGGGGCTCGCTCCGTTCGCTCCACGCATCGACCCGGTATTGCAGCGCCTCCGGGAACGGTGCCCACTTTGCTGACTTTGTGCAAAAGCAAGAGAGCCAAACAAGTTAAGGCCTGCCAAGCCAAGAGCCAGAAAGCAGCCTGAAGCCGCGAACGTCCTCTCCAGTCAAAGTGGAGCTCTGGAGCAGAGCAGGCGGGGCCTGAGATCTGCCGCTTCAGCCAAGCAAACAGGGCCTACCGTGACGCCGGAAGCCGGGACGAGGAGTCACTGCGGCTTCCTGCGAGGCCAAAGAAACACACACTCTGGCTTCTCTTCATAACGCACAAGTCTTTCGCCTTTTACTAAAGACTTCCGTGGAGAGTGAGGCTAAGGAGTTGCACCTATTTTTTTGGCAGGGTCTGCCGTCTGGCTGGGCCCTCTCCTCGTTGTTCAAAAGAAATAATAGAAGAAAGCGCGCAATTCCAGGGAGCTCCGCAGGCCTCTGAGGTACTGTGGGTGGGCGGAGATTTGAAGCGGCTCCCTCCCTGTGAGCCAAGGGAAAGAGCGCACCGTCACAAGCGAGAAGTGTCCCGAGAAGGCGGCTCAGCGAGGATCCCGCAGGACGCCATCGCTTCTCGGCCTTTTGGCTAAGATCAAGTGTAGTATCTGTTCTTATCAGTTTAATATCTGATACGCCTCCAATTCGGGGGCAACGTATTAAACGCATTTTTAGAACAGGGAGCCGAATAAGGGGCTCGCTCCGTTCGCTCCACGCATCGACCCGGTATTGCAGCGCCTCCGGGAACGGTGCCCCCTTTGCTGACTATGTGCAAAAGCAAGAGAGCCAAACAAGTTAAGGTCTGCCAAGCCAAGAGCCAGAAAGTAGCCTGAAGCCGCGAACGTCCTCTCCAGTCAAAGTGGAGCTCTGGAGCAGAGCAGGCGGGGCCTGAGATCTGCCGCTTCAGCCAAGCAAACAGGGCCTACCGTGACGCCGGAAGCCGGGACGAGGAGTCACTGCGGCTTCCTGCGAGGCCAAAGAAACACACACTCTGGCTTCTCTTCATAACGTACAAGTCTTTCGCCTTTTACTAAAGACTTCCGTGGAGAGTGAGGCTAAGGAGTTGCACCTATTTTTTGGCAGGGTCTGCCGTCTGGCTGGGCCCTCTCCTCGTTGTTCAAAAGAAATAATAGAAGAAAGCGCGCAATTCCAGGGAGCTCCGCAGGCCTCTGAGGTACTGTGGGTGGGCGGAGATTTGAAGCGGCTCCCTCCCTGTGAGCCAAGGGAAAGAGCGCACCGTCACAAGCGAGAAGTGTCCCGAGAAGGCGGCTCAGCGAGGATCCCGCAGGACGCCATCGCTTCTCGGCCTTTTGGCTAAGATCAAGTGTAGTATCTGTTCTTATCAGTTTAATATCTGATACGCCCCCGATTCGGGGGCAAGGTATTAAACGCATTTTTAGAACAGGGAGCCGAATAAGGGGCTCGCTCCGTTCGCTCCACGCATCGATCCGGTATTGCAGCGCCTCCGGGAACGGTGCCCCCTTTGCTGACTATGTGCAAAAGCAAGAAAGCCAAACAAGTTAAGGCCTGCCAAGTAAAGAGCCAGAAAGTAGCCTGAAGCCGCGAACGTCCTCTCCAGTCACCCCTCTCCTGTCAAAGTGGAGCTCTGGAGCAGAGCAGGCGGGGCCTGAGATCTGCCGCTTCAGCCAAGCAAACAGGGCCTACCGTGACGCCGGAAGCCGGGACGAGGAGTCACTGCGGCTTCCTGCGAGGCCAAAGAAACACACACTCTGGCTTCTCTTCATAACGTACAAGTCTTTCGCCTTTTACTAAAGACTTCCGTGGAGAGTGAGGCTAAGGAGTTGCACCTATTTTTTGGCAGGGTCTGCCGTCTGGCTGGGCCCTCTCCTCGTTGTTCAAAAGAAATAATAGAAGAAAGCGCGCAATTCCAGGGAGCTCCGCAGGCCTCTGAGGTACTGTGGGTGGGCGGAGATTTGAAGCGGCTCCCTCCCTGTGAGCCAAGGGAAAGAGCGCACCGTCACAAGCGAGAAGTGTCCCGAGAAGGCGGCTCAGCGAGGATCCCGCAGGACCCCATCGCTTCTCGGCCTTTTGGCTAAGATCAAGTGTAGTATCTGTTCTTATCAGTTTAATATCTGATACGCCCCCGATTCGGGGGCAACGTATTAAACGCATTTTTAGAACAGGGAGCCGAATAAGGGGCTCGCTCCGTTCGCTCCACGCATCGACCCGGTATTGCAGCGCCTCCGGGAACGGTGCCCCCTTTGCTGACTATGTGCAAAAGCAAGAGAGCCAAACAAGTTAAGGTCTGCCAAGCCAAGAGCCAGAAAGTAGCCTGAAGCCGCGAACGTCCTCTCCAGTCACCCCTCTCCTGTCAAAGTGGAGCTCTGGAGCAGAGCAGGCGGGGCCTGAGATCTGCCGCTTCAGCCAAGCAAACAGGGCCTACCGTGACGCCGGAAGCCGGGACGAGGAGTCACTGCGGCTTCCTGCGAGGCCAAAGAAACACACACTCTGGCTTCTCTTCATAACGTACAAGTCTTTCGCCTTTTACTAAAGACTTCCGTGGAGAGTGAGGCTAAGGAGTTGCACCTATTTTTTGGCAGGGTCTGCCGTCTGGCTGGGCCCTCTCCTCGTTGTTCAAAAGAAATAATAGAAGAAAGCGCGCAATTCCAGGGAGCTCCGCAGGCCTCTGAGGTACTGTGGGTGGGCGGAGATTTGAAGCGGCTCCCTCCCTGTGAGCCAAGTGAAAGAGCGCACCGTCACAAGCGAGAAGTGTCCCGAGAAGGCGGCTCAGCGAGGATCCCGCAGGACCCCATCGCTTCTCGGCCTTTTGGCTAAGATCAAGTGTAGTATCTGTTCTTATCAGTTGCTGCCATCAAAGACGCCATTTGGACCTCCAGAAACTTGCTGGTAAGAAAGCACATGCAGATCCCCCCCGTGACTGCTCTCCGAATGGCGGCAGCAACAATAAAAGAGATCTGTGCTGCAAGTAGCAAGCCGTGGGAGCAGCCACAAAGAAGAATCGCCTCTGTGCCCATTCGGATGGAGGAGCCTTTGCCACACACAGGGAGGTCAAAGCAGCAACGACCTGGCTCTCCGGGAGAGGCAGGTGGGAAGGAGCAAAGTGGTGAGGATCCCCCCTGAGCACCAGGAGCTTGTGAAGGGACGGGACGGTTTTTATAAATTGTTTTTTTATTGCTCCTCTGCACTTTCTTTTAAGGAGAGGGTGGGAAGAAATAAAAAGTAATCTTTTAAATTGTGTGGGAATTTGAATTTTATGAGATGACTGTGTTTGGTCTCTATGTTTGAGTGTCAATAAAAAATTTTTCGAAAGGAAAAAAAAAAAAATCTGTTCTTATCAGTTTAATATCTGATACGCCCCCGATTCGGGGGCAACGTATTAAACGCATTTTTAGAACAGGGAGCCGAATAAGGGGCTCGCTCCGTTCGCTCCACGCATCGACCCGGTATTGCAGCGCCTCCGGGAACGGTGCCCACTTTGCTGACTTTGTGCAAAAGCAAGAGAGCCAAACAAGTTAAGGCCTGCCAAGCCAAGAGCCAGAAAGCAGCCTGAAGCCGCGAACGTCCTCTCCAGTCAAAGTGGAGCTCTGGAGCAGAGCAGGCGGGGCCTGAGATCTGCCGCTTCAGCCAAGCAAACAGGGCCTACCGTGACGCCGGAAGCCGGGACGAGGAGTCACTGCGGCTTCCTGCGAGGCCAAAGAAACACACACTCTGGCTTCTCTTCATAACGCACAAGTCTTTCGCCTTTTACTAAAGACTTCCGTGGAGAGTGAGGCTAAGGAGTTGCACCTATTTTTTTGGCAGGGTCTGCCGTCTGGCTGGGCCCTCTCCTCGTTGTTCAAAAGAAATAATAGACGAAAGCGCGCAATTCCAGGGAGCTCCGCAGGCCTCTGAGGTACTGTGGGTGGGCGGAGATTTGAAGCGGCTCCCTCCCTGTGAGCCAAGGGAAAGAGCGCACCGTCACAAGCGAGAAGTGTCCCGAGAAGGCGGCTCAGCGAGGATCCCGCAGGACGCCATCGCTTCTCGGCCTTTTGGCTAAGATGAAGTGTAGTATCTGTTCTTATCAGTTTAGGCGAGAAGCAAAGAAAGATGGCGACGGCGTCGGCCAGTTTTTCCGAGAGAGATGCAAGAATATCTGGAACAAGAAATACTTTGAGATTTGAGCTACTGGAGAAAGACATTCAACTTCACGACAGAATAACCTTTGGACGGAAGATCCTCTTCGAAGCCCTGAAGATACAGCCGGAGGAAATATACTGCTTACAACAGAGCACCGCAAGTAAGCACTACGACGTGACATTTTCTACAGGAGAATATGCAGAAGAAGTGAGAAGGAAGTGTATTTTCGCGGAAGATGAAGAGCTGCGGAGATACACGGTGATCCCACTGTACCGCAATGACTACAGAATTTTAACAATACATATGTACAACCCATGGGTCACGGAGGAGACTATTCGGTACTTTCTAGGGAGATACGTTAACGTTCTCCCAGGGGTACGCAAAATAAAGGACGGTCTAGGCATATGAGACAATTCCGCATCAAATTGCGTGCAGATATGGATAGTGACGATGGATATTGTCACCCGCCAGCAGTTTTTTCTATCGGCGCGGATAGAGGCTTCCTTGTCTATGCAGGGCAGCCTCAGGCATGTCGGAAATGCGGGAGTACTGGACACGACGTTGAAAAATGCGACCAGGTGAGGTGTAGGAGTTGCGGCAAGATTGGACATATTACGAGGGACTGCAAGGAGCCTAGGAGATGCCATCTATGCGACTCGGAAGCGCATATGGCGAGAGATTGTACTAAGCCGCGGCCCTATGCAGCCGTGGTAAAGACTGGACTTGCTGAGGAAAAACGCAGTGAAGAAGAAAGAGACATCGGTGAAGGAACAAGGCCCCAGGAGCCGTCACCAGCTGCTGGAAATCAGGCTGATGAGGACAAAGTGGAAGGTGTGGAGGAGGGGTCGGAGCAACGGGAGGAGAAGGGAGAGAGGATTTCTGAGCAAGGTGGTGAGAAATTGCAGCAGGGGGAGGAACCCCAGCAACATTGGGAAGTGGTAGCAAAACCACGGAGGAAGACTGCTAAAAGGAGGAGAAAGGTGAGTTCAGCCGCCCTCTCCGAAGATAGTAAGAAAAGCGAACAGGATATTAGGGAGGAGGTGTTGGAGGAAGGCGGAAATGTGGAGGGTTATGTGTTAAGGGGGACACAGACTGAGTGTATGCATACCCCCCCAAGCGACGTGACAAGTGATGGAGATATGGAAGAGGAAGGTGAGAGTGAAGGAAAGTCAGAGGACTCTTTTATAAAAACCCTCCTGTCACATGTTAATATGGATAGTTAGAGAATTTAAGAGAGGAGGTAAAATAAATCATGAGACTCTTTGTTTTGTTTTTTTTCTTCCCTTTTATTACTTTTCTCTTTGCTCTGTGTGTTTTATTTGTTTTTTGTTTTTGGTATGGGAAAACTACGGATAATTACCCTGAATGTCAGGGGGCTAAAAAGTGCCCGAAAGAGAAAAATTGTTTATGAATTTTTGTTGAGCCAAAATTTTGATGTTTGTTTGGTTCAGGAGGCTCACTTGGGGGACGAGAGGGATGTTGTTTTGTTTACTGAGGAATGGAGGGGAGGGGAAGCTCTTTGGAGCATTGGGGGGGTACACGGGTCTGGAGTTGGGGTGTTATGCGGGAATAAAGATATACGGATACTTGAGAATTTTACTGTAATACAAGGAAGGGTAATGGTGGTGGATATTGATAAAAATGGGACTCAATGTCGAATAATAAACGTATACGCACAGGTGGAACCTGGGCTACGAAAGGACCTTTTTCTAAAGATGGATACTTGCTTTTTAACCAGGAAAGCTATAATTGTGGGAGGGGATTTTAACTGCTCTTTGGAAAGGGAAAAGTTCTCCCTCCCCTTTAAGACTTTTATTGAAAAATATGGCTTAATCGATGTCATGGGGAAGATACTGGGGAAGCAAGTAGGGTATACTTGGAAAAATACAAGGGGGGTGAAGAGTAGGTTAGACTACATCTTAGTAGAAAAAAAGTGTAAAATAATAAGGGGAAAAACAATACCGGCCCTCTTTACAGACCACTATGTAGTTGATGTGGAGCTTGAGATAGCAGGGCCTGATTTTGGAAAAGGCTACTGGAAGCTTAATAATGACGTTCTCGCAGAGAAAGCTTTTAGGGAAGGCTTCATGAAAATCTTCCCGATCTGGGTTGAGATGAAAAGTTTATATAGAAATAATGTGGCTTGGTGGGAGGATATAAAGAAAAAAATAAAAAAGTTTACGATTGAATATTGTACAGAGAGGTCAAAACTTCGAAAGAAGGAGTTTGATACAATACAAAAGGAGATAGAAAAAATCTATGCCAAGGAAAATATGGGAAGGGAAATTAAAAAGGAAGGGTACCTGGAGAATTTAAAAATGAGACAAGAGGAATTACTTGAGAGAAAAGCGAGGGCCGAAACATTTAAATTAAAACAGGAGGAGTATATGGAGTACGAGAAATGCTCCCCATACTTTTTTAGTAAAATGAAGACTAGAGATAAGAGAGGTGTGATAATGGAACTGGAGAGGGATGGAAAGATGATAAGGGGGAAAGTTGATTTGTTAAGAACGGTGGAAGAATATTATGGAAAATTGTTTACAGAGGAGAAGATGGATGAGATGAAAGGGGAGAGGTTTTTAAGATCTCTAAGGAGGAGGTTATCTGAGGAAAAAAAACGGGATTTGGGGGGGGCATTGACGTTAGGGGAGATGTACAATGCGGTTATGGCAATGAAGGCCAATAAGGTACCAGGCATAGATGGCCTAACGAAAGAATTTTATGTTGCGTTTTGGGACATGGTGGGGAACCACCTCTTAGAGGTTTTTAAGGAAATCATGGAGAGAGGAGAGATGTCGGAGAGCATGAAAACAGGAGTGGTAACCATGCTCTTTAAGAAAGGAAATCAGAGCCAATTGGACAATTACAGGCCATTAACTATGTTGTGTGTGGACTACAAAGTATTAAGCAAGGTTTTGGCGAACAGGCTAGCAGGAGTCATGTCACACATAGTGGAAATGGATCAAACATGCGGGGTGCAGGGTAGGCAAATCACATGGAATTTGCACTTACATAGGGATGTACTCACATATGTAAAGGAAAGAAACATTGCTGCAATATGTGTAAGTCTGGACCAGCAGAAAGCCTTCGATAGAGTAGACCACGCATTTTTGTGGAAGGTTACAGAGGGGTTGGGCCTAGGAGGAACTTTTACAAAATGGATAAAGGTTTTATATACGGGCATAAATTCAAAAATTAAAATTAATGGGCATTTATCGGATAAAGTACAACAAACAAGGGGATTGCGGCAAGGGTGCCCATTATCTGTGGTGTTGTTTGTTTTATACGCAGAACCCCTGGCCTGTGCAATAAGAGGGAGTCAGGTCGTTAAAGGGATAACATTGCCCCGGGGCGAGAGCTTAAAAATATCACAATATGCGGATGATACAATTTTATATTTGGCAGATGATGAAAGTTTAAGGGGAGTAATAGATATCCTACATGATTACGAAAAAGCAACTGGATCGAGAATAAACAAGGAGAAGACTAGGTATAAATATATTGGAAAGTGGGAGGAGAGGAAGGATAAGATCTGTGACTTTATGCTGTGTGAAGGTCCCATGGACGTATTAGGAATCTCTTTTGGGAATGGGGAGGGGGATGCAATCTGTAATTGGAAAAAGAAGATGGCGGCAGTAGAAAAAAAACTGGGATTATGGAAGACAAGGAAACTTTCCATATCAGGGAAAGTGTTGGTTGTAAAAGCCGACATATTGCCAAAGTTGTTGCACGTGGCTTATGTGTTTCCGATGCCTCAGAGGTACAGAGCTCAATTGATGAGGGGAATATTTAAGTTCATATGGGGGGGATATGAATATGTGAAAAGGGCGTTGATGTATCAGGAGATATCAGATGGTGGGAGGGATGTGCCCAATGTTCCTTTGAAGCTGGACACAATATTTTACAGCAATGTATGCACACTTTTGAAAAAGAAATATATACATAAATGCCAAATTCTGATATGGTTCTGGCTGTCGATACCATATCGTTTTTTAATAGGGTGGGATAATAAAGGCCCTAAAGCTGAGACTAGGCCGGAGTACTATCAGCGAATGGTTAAGTGGGGAGGGAGATATACGGAATGTAAGGATGAGGACATAGCGACAAACCATAAGTCATTATACAGGAAGTTGGTACAGAAACTTAAGGTTAATCCAGTAATGGTGAGCCCTGAAGTGTGGACACAGGCTCAGGACAAGAGTTTCAAGAACGGGCTTAAAGACTTTAATTGGATGCATTTGCATAGAAGGTTACCAGTTAGAGTCATGATGCATGCCCATAAGTTGGGGAAGTGCAAAGATTGTCCAAGGGAAAATTGTATGGAAGATGAAACAATTGAACACGTATTGTGGGGATGTGATTATGCAAAAAAGGTGTGGCAAGGGGTGAAAGACAGTTACAAGTGTTTGAAGAACGTTACATATGATGAAATCACATCTTTCGGGGTTAAAGGGGTGGGAAAAGAACAAAAGAAAATAATCTGTATGTTGATATCAATTGTAAAACTACAATTATGGAAAGCAAGACGGGGACAAATGACTGGAGCATATAAATGGAGGGAGATAGGGACATGCAGGGCAATAGAAAAAGAAATCGAAAGCATATACTGGTTTGAATTAGAAAGATGGGGAATTGATACAATAAAGGACAGGTGGAAACTAATTTTTTCAAAACCACCCAAAAAAAGGTGGTAGGAGATAATGGAGTGAGGTTATAGAAATGTGCTTGTTTTTGAGTTCGGGTCTTTATTTTTGGGGTTTTACTCTCTTGGATTATTGATTTTCTTTATGATGTTTAATTAGGTTTACTGGAATGAAGGTCTGTTATTGATTTGGAAAATGATATGTTATGATTTACGAGAACGTGAAACGTAAAATGTAATCATGAGAATGTTTTTGAAAGTAAATAAAAAAAAGGAAAAAAAAAAAAAAAATCTGTTCTTATCAGTTTAATATCTGATACGCCCCCGATTCGGGGGCAACGTATTAAACGCATTTTTAGAACAGGGAGCCGAATAAGGGACTCGCTCCGTTCGCTCCACGCATCGACCCGGTATTGCAGCGCCTCCGGGAACGGTGCCCCCTTTGAAAGAAAAGAAAAAAAAAAAAAAAAAAAAAAAATCTGTTCTTATCAGTTTAATATCTGATACGCCCCCGATTCGTGGGCAACGTATTAAACGCATTTTTAGAACAGGGAGCCGAATAAGGGGCTCGCTCCGTTCGCTCCACGCATCGACCCGGTATTGCAGCGCCTCCGGGAACGGTGCCCCCTTTGTTGACTTTGTGCAAAAGCAAGAAAGCCAAACAAGTTAAGGTCCGCCAAGCCAAGAGCCAGAAAGCAGCCTGAAGCCGCGAACGTCCTCTCCTGTCAAAGTGGAGCTCTGGAGCAGAGCAGGCGGGGCCTGAGATCTGCCGCTTCAGCCAAGCAAACAGGGCCTACCGTGACGCCGGAAGCCGGGACGAGGAGTCACTGCGGCTTCCTGCGAGGCCAAAGAAACACACACTCTGGCTTCTCTTCATAACGTACAAGTCTTTCGCCTTTTACTAAAGACTTCCGTGGAGAGTGAGGCTAAGGAGTTGCACCTATTTTTTGGCAGGGTCTGCCGTCTGGCTGGGCCCTCTCCTCGTTGTTCAAAAGAAATAATAGAAGAAAGCGCGCAATTCCAGGGAGCTCCGCAGGCCTCTGAGGTACTGTGGGTGGGCGGAGATTTGAAGCGGCTCCCTCCCTGTGAGCCAAGTGAAAGAGCGCACCGTCACAAGCGAGAAGTGTCCCGAGAAGGCGGCTCAGCGAGGATCCCGCAAGACGCCATCGCTTCTCGGCCTTTTGGCTAAGATCAAGTGTAGTATCTGTTCTTATCAGTTTAATATCTGATACGCCTC
The DNA here is from genome assembly GCF_036321145.2 of Pelmatolapia mariae. Classification (NCBI taxonomy): domain Eukaryota; kingdom Metazoa; phylum Chordata; class Actinopteri; order Cichliformes; family Cichlidae; genus Pelmatolapia; species Pelmatolapia mariae. The sequence goes on along the minus strand of NC_086239.1, from coordinate 36,226,359 downwards.
CAATTCGGGGGCAACGTATTAAACGCATTTTTAGAACAGGGAGCCGAATAAGGGGCTCGCTCCGTTCGCTCCACGCATCGACCCGGTATTGTAGCGCCTCCGGGAACGGTGCCCCCTTTGCTGACTATGTGCAAAAGCAAGAGAGCCAAACAAGTTAAGGTCTGCCAAGCCAAGAGCCAGAAAGTAGCCTGAAGCCGCGAACGTCCTCTCCAGTCACACCTCAACTGTCAAAGTGGAGCTCTGGAGCAGAGCAGGCGGGGCCTGAGATCTGCCGCTTCAGCCAAGCAAACAGGGCCTACCGTGACGCCGGAAGCCGGGACGAGGAGTCACTGCGGCTTCCTGCGAGGCCAAAGAAACACACACTCTGGCTTCTCTTCATAACGTACAAGTCTTTCGCCTTTTACTAAAGACTTCCGTGGAGAGTGAGGCTAAGGAGTTGCACCTATTTTTTGGCAGGGTCTGCCGTCAGGCTGGGCCCTCTCCTCATTGTTCAAAAGAAATAATAGAAGAAAGCGCGCAATTCCAGGGAGCTCCGCAGGCCTCTGAGGTACTGTGGGTGGGCGGAGATTTGAAGCGGCTCCCTCCCTGTGAGCCAAGTGAAAGAGCGCACCGTCACAAGCGAGAAGTGTCCCGAGAAGGCGGCTCAGCCAGGAACCCGCAGGAGGCCATCGCTTCTTGGCCTTTTGGCTAAGATCAAGTGTAGTATCTGTTCTTATCAGTTTAGGCGAGAAGCAAAGAAAGATGGCGTCGGCCAGTTTTTCCGAGAGAGATGCAAGAATATCTGGAACAAGAAATACTTTGAGATTTGAGCTACTGGAGAAAGACATCCAACTTCACGACAGAATAACCTTTGGACGGAAGATCCTCTTCGAAGCCCTGAAGATACAGCCGGAGGAAATATACTGCTTACAACAGAGCACCGCAAGTAAGCACTACGACGTGACATTTTCTACAGGAGAATATGCAGAAGAAGTGAGAAGGAAGTGTATTTTCGCGGAAGATGAAGAGCTGCGGAGATACACGGTGATCCCACTGTACCGCAATGACTACAGAATTTTAACAATACATATGTACAACCCATGGGTCACGGAGGAGACTATTCGGTACTTTCTAGGGAGATACGTTAACGTTCTCCCAGGGGTACGCAAAATAAAGGACGGTCTAGGCATATGGACCGGAAAGAGACAATTCCGCATCAAATTGCGTGCAGATATGGATAGTGACGATGGATATTGTCACCCGCCAGCAGTTTTTTCTATCGGCGCGGATAGAGGCTTCCTTGTCTATGCAGGGCAGCCTCAGGCATGTCGGAAATGCGGGAGTACTGGACACGACGTTGAAAAATGCGACCAGGTGAGGTGTAGGAGTTGCGGCAAGATTGGACATATTACGAGGGACTGCAAGGAGCCTAGGAGATGCCATCTATGCGACTCGGAAGCGCATATGGCGAGAGATTGTACTAAGCCGCGGCCCTATGCAGCCGTGGTAAAGACTGGACTTGCTGAGGAAAAACGCAGTGAAGAAGAAAGAGACATCGGTGAAGGAACAAGGCCCCAGGAGCCGTCACCAGCTGCTGGAAACCAGGCTGATGAGGACAAAGTGGAAGGTGTGGAGGAGGGGTCGGAGCAACGGGAGGAGAAGGGAGAGAGGATTTCTGAGCAAAGTGGTGAGAAATTGCAGCAGGGGGAGGAACCCCAGCAACATTGGGAAGTGGTAGCAAAACCACGGAGGAAGACTGCTAAAAGGAGGAGAAAGGTGAGTTCAGCCGCCCTCTCCGAAGATAGTAAGAAAAGCGAACAGGATATTAGGGAGGAGGTGTTGGAGGAAGGCGGAAATGTGGAGGGTTATGTGTTAAGGGGGACACAGACTGAGTGTATGCATACCCCCCCAAGCGACGTGACAAGTGATGGAGATATGGAAGAGGAAGGTGAGAGTGAAGGAAAGTCAGAGGACTCTTTTATAAAAACCCTCCTGTCACATGTTAATATGGATAGTTAGAGAATTTAAGAGAGGAGGTAAAATAAATCATGAGACTCTTTGTTTTGTTTTTTTTCTTCCCTTTTATTACTTTTCTCTTTGCTCTGTGTGTTTTATTTGTTTTTTGTTTTTGGTATGGGAAAACTACGGATAATTACCCTGAATGTCAGGGGGCTAAAAAGTGCCCGAAAGAGAAAAATTGTTTATGAATTTTTGTTGAGCCAAAATTTTGATGTTTGTTTGGTTCAGGAGGCTCACTTGGGGGACGAGAGGGATGTTGTTTTGTTTACTGAGGAATGGAGGGGAGGGGAAGCTCTTTGGAGCATTGGGGGGGTACACGGGTCTGGAGTTGGGGTGTTATGCGGGAATAAAGATATACGGATACTTGAGAATTTTACTGTAATACAAGGAAGGGTAATGGTGGTGGATATTGATAAAAATGGGACTCAATGTCGAATAATAAACGTATACGCACAGGTGGAACCTGGGCTACGAAAGGACCTTTTTCTAAAGATGGATACTTGCTTTTTAACCAGGAAAGCTATAATTGTGGGAGGGGATTTTAACTGCTCTTTGGAAAGGGAAAAGTTCTCCCTCCCCTTTAAGACTTTTATTGAAAAATATGGCTTAATCGATGTCATGGGGAAGATACTGGGGAAGCAAGTAGGGTATACTTGGAAAAATACAAGGGGGGTGAAGAGTAGGTTAGACTACATCTTAGTAGAAAAAAAGTGTAAAATAATAAGGGGAAAAACAATACCGGCCCTCTTTACAGACCACTATGTAGTTGATGTGGAGCTTGAGATAGCAGGGCCTGATTTTGGAAAAGGCTACTGGAAGCTTAATAATGACGTTCTCGCAGAGAAAGCTTTTAGGGAAGGCTTCATGAAAATCTTCCCGATCTGGGTTGAGATGAAAAGTTTATATAGAAATAATGTGGCTTGGTGGGAGGATATAAAGAAAAAAATAAAAAAGTTTACGATTGAATATTGTACAGAGAGGTCAAAACTTCGAAAGAAGGAGTTTGATACAATACAAAAGGAGATAGAAAAAATCTATGCCAAGGAAAATATGGGAAGGGAAATTAAAAAGGAAGGGTACCTGGAGAATTTAAAAATGAGACAAGAGGAATTACTTGAGAGAAAAGCGAGGGCCGAAACATTTAAATTAAAACAGGAGGAGTATATGGAGTACGAGAAATGCTCCCCATACTTTTTTAGTAAAATGAAGACTAGAGATAAGAGAGGTGTGATAATGGAACTGGAGAGGGATGGAAAGATGATAAGGGGGAAAGTTGATTTGTTAAGAACGGTGGAAGAATATTATGGAAAATTGTTTACAGAGGAGAAGATGGATGAGATGAAAGGGGAGAGGTTTTTAAGATCTCTAAGGAGGAGGTTATCTGAGGAAAAAAAACGGGATTTGGGGGGGGCATTGACGTTAGGGGAGATGTACAATGCGGTTATGGCAATGAAGGCCAATAAGGTACCAGGCATAGATGGCCTAACGAAAGAATTTTATGTTGCGTTTTGGGACATGGTGGGGAACCACCTCTTAGAGGTTTTTAAGGAAATCATGGAGAGAGGAGAGATGTCGGAGAGCATGAAAACAGGAGTGGTAACCATGCTCTTTAAGAAAGGAAATCAGAGCCAATTGGACAATTACAGGCCATTAACTATGTTGTGTGTGGACTACAAAGTATTAAGCAAGGTTTTGGCGAACAGGCTAGCAGGAGTCATGTCACACATAGTGGAAATGGATCAAACATGCGGGGTGCAGGGTAGGCAAATCACATGGAATTTGCACTTGCATAGGGATGTACTCACATATGTAAAGGAAAGAAACATTGCTGCAATATGTGTAAGTCTGGACCAGCAGAAAGCCTTCGATAGAGTAGACCACGCATTTTTGTGGAAGGTTACAGAGGGGTTGGGCCTAGGAGGAACTTTTACAAAATGGATAAAGGTTTTATATACGGGCATAAATTCAAAAATTAAAATTAATGGGCATTTATCGGATAAAGTACAACAAACAAGGGGATTGCGGCAAGGGTGCCCATTATCTGTGGTGTTGTTTGTTTTATACGCAGAACCCCTGGCCTGTGCAATAAGAGGGAGTCAGGTCGTTAAAGGGATAACATTGCCCCGGGGCGAGAGCTTAAAAATATCACAATATGCGGATGATACAATTTTATATTTGGCAGATGATGAAAGTTTAAGGGGAGTAATAGATATCCTACATGATTATGAAAAAGCAACTGGATCGAGAATAAACAAGGAGAAGACTAGGTATAAATATATTGGAAAGTGGGAGGAGAGGAAGGATAAGATCTGTGACTTTATGCTGTGTGAAGGTCCCATGGATGTATTAGGAATCTCTTTTGGGAATGGGGAGGGGGATGCAATCTGTAATTGGAAAAAGAAGATGGCGGCAGTAGAAAAAAAACTGGGATTATGGAAGACAAGGAAACTTTCCATATCAGGGAAAGTGTTGGTTGTAAAAGCCGACATATTGCCAAAGTTGTTGCACGTGGCTTATGTGTTTCCGATGCCTCAGAGGTACAGAGCTCAATTGATGAGGGGAATATTTAAGTTCATATGGGGGGGATATGAATATGTGAAAAGGGCGTTGATGTATCAGGAGATATCAGATGGTGGGAGGGATGTGCCCAATGTTCCTTTGAAGCTGGACACAATATTTTACAGCAATGTATGCACACTTTTGAAAAAGAAATATATACATAAATGCCAAATTCTGATATGGTTCTGGCTGTCGATACCATATCGTTTTTTAATAGGGTGGGATAATAAAGGCCCTAAAGCTGAGACTAGGCCGGAGTACTATCAGCGAATGGTTAAGTGGGGAGGGAGATATACGGAATGTAAGGATGAGGACATAGCGACAAACCATAAGTCATTATACAGGAAGTTGGTACAGAAACTTAAGGTTAATCCAGTAATGGTGAGCCCTGAAGTGTGGACACGGGCTCAGGACAAGAGTTTCAAGAACGGGCTTAAAGACTTTAATTGGATGCATTTGCATAGAAGGTTACCAGTTAGAGTCACGATGCATGCCCATAAGTTGGGGAAGTGCAAAGATTGTCCAAGGGAAAATTGTATGGAAGATGAAACAATTGAACACGTATTGTGGGGATGTGATTATGCAAAAAAGGTGTGGCAAGGGGTGAAAGACAGTTACAAGTGTTTGAAGAACGTTACATATGATGAAATCACATCTTTCGGGGTTAAAGGGGTGGGAAAAGAACAAAAGAAAATAATCTGTATGTTGATATCAATTGTAAAACTACAATTATGGAAAGCAAGACAGGGACAAATGACTGGAGCATATGAATGGAGGGAGATAGGGACATGCAGGGCAATAGAAAAAGAAATCGAAAGCATATACTGGTTTGAATTAGAAAGATGGGGAATTGATACAATAAAGGACAGGTGGAAACTAATTTTTTCAAAACCACCCAAAAAAAGGTGGTAGGAGATAATGGAGTGAGGTTATAGAAATGTGCTTGTTTTTGAGTTCGGGTCTTTCTTTTTGGGGTTTACTCTCTTGGATTATTGGTTTTCTTTATGATGTTTAATTAGGTTTACTGGAATGAAGGTCTGTTATTGATTTGGAAAATGATATGTTATGATTTACGAAAACGTGAAACGTAAAATGTAACCATGAGAATGTTTTGAAAGTAAATAAAAAAAAAGGAAAAAAAAAAAAAATCTGTTCTTATCAGTTTAATATCTGATACGCCCCCGATTCGGGGGCAACGTATTAAACGCATTTTTAGAACAGGGAGCCGAATAAGGGGCTCGCTCCGTTCGCTCCACGCATCGACCCGGTATTGCAGCGCCTTCGGGAACGGTGCCCCCTTTGCTGACTTTGTGCAAAAGCAAGAAAGCCAAACAAGTTAAGGTCTGCCAAGCCAAGAGCCAGAAAGCAGCCTGAAGCCGCGAACGTCCTCTCCAGTCACCCCTCTCCTGTCAAAGTGGAGCTCTGGAGCAGAGCAGGCGGGGCCTGAGATCTGCCGCTTCAGCCAAGCAAACAGGGCATACCGTGACGCCGGAAGCCGGGACGAGGAGACACTGCGGCTTCCTGCGAGGCCAAAGAAACACACACTCTGGCTTCTCTTCATAACGTACAAGTCTTTCGCCTTTTACTAAAGACTTCCGTGGAGAGTGAGGCTAAGGAGTTGCACCTATTTTTTGGCAGGGTCTGCCGTCTGGCTGGGCACTCTCCTCGTTGTTCAAAAGAAATAATAGAAGAAAAGTATTGCAGCTCCTCCGGGAACGGTGCCCCCTTTGCTGACTTTGTGCAAAAGCAAGAAAGCCAAACAAGTTAAGGTCTGCCAAGCCAAGAGCCAGAAAGCAGCCTGAAGCCGCGAACGTCCTCTCCTGTCAAAGTGGAGCTCTGGAGCAGAGCAGGCGGGGCCTGAGATCTGCCGCTTCAGCCAAGCAAACAGGGCCTACCGTGACGCCGGAAGCCGGGACGAGGAGTCACTGCGGCTTCCTGCGAGGCCAATGAAACACACACTCTGGCTTCTCTTCATAACGTACAAGTCTTTCGCCTTTTACTAAAGACTTCCGTGGAGAGTGAGGCTGAGGAGTTGCACCTATTCTTTGGCAGGGTCTGCCGTCTGGCTGGGCCCTCTCCTCGTTGTTCAAAAGAAATAATAGAAGAAAGCGCGCAATTCCAGGGAGCTCCGCAGGCCTCTGAGGTACTGTGGGTGGGCGGAGATTTGAAGCGGCTCCCTCCCTGTGAGCCAAGTGAAAGAGCGCACCGTCACAAGCGAGAAGTGTCCCGAGAAGGCGGCTCAGCCAGGAACCCGCAGGAGGCCATCGCTTCTCGGCCTTTTGGCTAAGATCAAGTGTAGTATCTGTTCTTATCAGTTTACACTTGTTTCTCGGCCGTGGCTAAGACTGCGATCGTCTCCTTGGGTGCTTGGTCTACTAAAAGAATCAAAAAGCTGTTTTGGGTTTCCCTTCACTTTAAAGGTAAGTGTTGCTACTATTTGCCTTTTTTTGAAAATACTCTCTGTTTGTGTCTTGTTGTGTCTTTAAAGGCATCTGTTAGCTTTGTGGTGCCTCCACCATGGCGGCCTACCATGCCGGCATGCGGAGGCACCACAGTGTGCGATTTAGCCTATTTGGAAATGAAGGAGAGTTGCCAAAGATGTCTAGATTGGATTTTTCCAGGAAATTGATTCAACAGGTGTTGGGGTTTTCACCAAATGACCTGAACTGTATCCTGACCCTCCCATTCAATAAAGGCTTTGACGTGAGCTTTTGCTCAAGCGGTTATCTGGAGGATTTCTGGATAAGGTATGAGAATGTGAAACCGCAATTTAAAGAATTTATTGTTGAGAAACTGACTGACAACACCTTGAAAACGGTGATTGTTAGAATGTTTAATGAAACTGTTAGTGCGCAAGACATCTGCTTGTGGCTGGGAAGATACTGCACGGTGAAAGGGCAGGCTATGAGGTGAGGGATGTGGACGGAATCTGGAACTGTGCATGGAAGGTCCCCATACAGCAATGGGAAGACCCCCATGGGTTTCGGGGCCTGAAACATCTCCCATCTATGATAGTCTTGGGGGACAATAGAGGCTACATTCACTACCAGGGGCAGCCAAAGCTCTGTCGGAGGTGTGGGGAGCATGGGCACTTGGTGGAGGCATGTGAGGAAATCATTTGTGGAAAATGTAAGGAAAGAGGACATACGTATGCTGAGTGTAGAAATGACCGTAAGTGTAATTTGTGTGGAGGAGAGGGGCATCTCTTTAGAAATTGCCCTAGGTCATTTGCAAACAAACTTAAGAGGACAAGCTTGATTGGAGAGCAAAACCTGAATGAAATAGGTAATGAGGAAAACCTGATTGATGCAGCTGGGCCTGAAAATTTGATTTTGCCGCCAAAACCTGTGAGTGGAGGAGAGGAACAGGGGGAGGCGAGAAATGGGGAGGAGCATGGAGGGCCTGTCCTACCAGAAACCTCAGAGGAGGAGGGCGGACAGGTCGAAAGTGGAACACAAGGAGGTGGAAATACTTCAAGCGATAGCGCCCAAGATCAGTCCCCCCCTGATACCCAGTTGGCAAAGAGAACTGCGGCAGAACTGTCCTCCGGGACAATTGTTTCAGGAAAGAGGGGAAGACTTGAAGTACCTTTAGAGAGTTCCTCTGGGGAGGACTCCAGGGTCTTCCCCTCGGGCTCACCAAATGAGGTCTCCTTTCTTAACATAGTTTTGCAGTCAACCCCCAAAGATCGTATGGTTAATGCAGCTTTGCAACAGAGGCCGTCTCCTAGAGTCCGTAAAGGGAATAGAGCACCAGCCCTCCCTCCAGAGTCGTGTGAGGTGAAGGAAGAGCTCTGTTCACGAGAAATAAATTGATATTAGGATCCTTGAAACCTGGGTGGAGTCCTTTCCCTGAGGAGAATTACCTCCCCTTAACTTAAAAATGGTTAGTTTGCCCTTTGTCTTATTTCTTATGGCTCTTACCTTCTCAACTATAAATGTTAGAAGTGTTAGGACCAAAATGAGAGCCCAGAGTGTGTTATCCTTTCTAAATACGGTAACGTCGGATGTGATCTTACTTCAGGAATGTGCAATACCCTTTTTAAAAACTTATAACCAGTGGCAGGACATGTGGCCACAACCATCAATATGGAGTGGATCAAATGGAAATAAAAATGATGGAGTAGCCGTTTTGGTAAAAAACCCCTTTGTGCTGGTAAAGGGGAGCACTGTGGTGAGGGAAGGAAGAGCACTTCTAGTTAATTTGAGTTATATGGACAAGGATTTTAACCTCCTGAATGTCTATGGGTTTAATGATAAACATGAAAGATATGACCTTTTGGAGGAGCTGCAGCCCCATTTGTTGGGAAAGATGCCTTTAGTATTTGGGGGAGATTTTAACTGTGTCCTAAGTAGAAAGGATAGGAAACGAGCCAGGCAAGATTTTAAAGTGGACAAGACGTCACTCTTACTACAGGGGATGGTCAGAGATTTTAAACTAACAGACTGTTTTGCAGTAGTACACCCCAGGGAGGAGGGCTTTACCTGGTTTAGTGGGGATGGCTCTAGGGCCTCTCGTATTGACTATTTGTTTGTGAGAGATGTCTTGCCAACTGATGCTAGATTGATGCCCGTTTTCTTTTCTGATCACATGATGCTGTCCAGTACTATCACTTTGGCATCGTGTGTGAGGAGGGGGAGAGGACTGTGGAGACTTAACTGCTCCTTGCTCGAGGACCAAAATTTGATCAGCCAGTATAAGGAGAGGTATCGTGAGTGGCAGACCCTCCAGGACTTTTATGAAACACGTGCAGAGTGGTGGGAAATGGTTAAAGAAAGGACACAGTTTTTTTTTAAACAGGCCGGGAAAAGGAAGAAGGCTGCTGAGAATAGACGCATGATGGGGCTGCAGAAAAGACTACAGAGGTACTATCGTTTAAACCATTTGGGGATGGATTTTAACGACGAAATAAAAGAGGTCAAGGAGGAAATGCAGGTAATTGCGGACATAAAAAGTAAGGGGGTTATTTTAAGAAGTAGGGAGAAAGAGAGAGATGAAGGGGAAAAATGTACAAGATATTTCTTCAAGAAAATTATGAGCAAATCTGGCTTCATGGCTCAACTAACGAACAAAGCCGGACAGAAAGTTGAGACTACCGAGGAGATCATGCAAGTGATCGAAGAATATTATAAAGAGTTATATGGGAGGAAAAATGTTAATGGAGAGAATATTACACAAACCTTGGAGTTTATCGACAAGATTGTTGAAGACAGTGGTTTATTGAGCCAAGGCTTTACTTTGACTGAGCTCAATCAGTGTCTTAAGAGTTTCAAGAACGGGAAGTCCCCAGGGATGGATGGACTCCCGTGGGAATTCTACCGGACTTTTTGGGACTTTTTGGCTGTGGACCTACTTTCTGTTTTTATAGATTTTAGCCAACTTGACAGGCTGCCGGACAGTTTTAGAATAGGGGTAGTCACTCTTGCTCACAAAGGAAAGGACAAGACCGACCTGAAAAATTGGAGACCAATTGCGCTCCTAAATTGTGACTGTAAGCTTTTTAGCAAACTCTTAGCAGCACGGATACGCCCTGTGCTAAGCCAGATAATTCACCCGGATCAAGCCTGTGCTGTTAAGGATAGGAAGATCACTGATAGCCTCGTATTGATAAGGGACACCATTTGTTTTGCGAGGGATAGAAACATTCGGCTAATTGTCTTAAATTTGGACTTTGAGAAAGCCTTTGATCGGATCTCGCATCAGTATCTCTTTAGAGTACTGCAGAAAATGAGGTTTCCAGAGCAGTTTATTTCTTGGGTGAAACTGTTGTACAATGAGATCAGTAGTAGATTTGTCGTTAATGGGATCTTGACTGGGGCGGTGGACTTACACTGCGGTGTTCGTCAGGGGTGTCCCCTATCTGCACTCCTTTATGTTATCGGCGTAGAACCACTGGCGCAGATCTTGAGAAGAGACAAAGGGATAAAGGGTTTGGAAGTACGAGGGAGTGGCGGACAAGTAGCAAAATGTGTCCTGTACATGGATGATATTAATATTTTGTGTACAGACCTGTCTTCGGTGAAAAGGACCTTTGAAGCGACTGACTGGTTCGGGAAGGCCTCGGCGTCCAAGCTTAATAAAAATAAGACTCAGGTACAATTTTATGGACCATGGGAGGCTACAGAGTTGACTGGGCTTGAGATGAATTTGACACAAAACGACCAGAGGATTTTGGGGATCAGGTTTGACAAGGAAGGAGGTGGCAAGACAAATTGGCCTGTAATTATAGGGAAAGTGAAGCAACAGCTGGGTTACTGGGGACTGAGGACGCTGACTTTGGAGGGCAAGGTGTTAATCATCAAGGCAGTGATTTTACCCCGACTTCTCCTAGTCAGCTCAGTCTTTATCCCTCCCAGAAAAGTGCTCTTAGAACTGGAACGAGCTTTTTTTTATTTCTTATGGGGTTCTAGATGGGAGAGACTTAGAAGGGAGACAATGAAGAAAATGAAGGAGAATGGAGGAAAGGGGGTTCCAGATCTGTATCTGTTTGTAGGAAGTCTCTACACGAGCAGCCACCTGAGGCAGGCCACGGCCCGATCTAGTAACCCTAAAACGCAGGCGTGGGTTAGATTTTGGGCAGGGAGCTACTTAAGACAGAGAAAATTGATACCGGTGGATCTAAAAGTGCCTGTCTCCTTTAGTCTCCCCCCAGCCTATGCTGAGCTAAAGTCCTTTTTAGTTTCCTTTAACTTGGAAAATGAAGACTTAAACATTTTAACTAAACATCGGTCTCTCATCTCTGTTGTGCAGGAGCGAGAGGCTGTGACTCCAGTGCGCGGCCTCTCGATTGGTGAAGCCACAGATGTGTGGCGATTGGTGAGCCGTCCCTTTCTTTCGCATAAGCTCCGGGATGTGTCCTGGATGGTGGCTCATGGGATCCTCCCAGTCAGGTCCGTGATGCACTCTCGGGGCATGTCTGCAACAGCCATGTGTCCCCGGCCTGGTTGTGGCGCGCCAGAGTCGGTGAGACACCTGCTCTGGGAGTGTAGCGCTGCCGTAGACCTGTGGGCAATGGCCGGCTCCTCGCAATTCCCGTACTTACCAGCAAGCGAGGTCCTAACAGCACAGCTAGTGCTCTATGGGGTGAGTCAGGGAACAAAAGCACAAAGGAAAGACTTTGAGAAGCAGTGGCTTACTCTCGCTGCCATCAAAGACGCCATTTGGACCTCCAGGAACTTGCTGGTAAGCAAGCACATGCAGATCCCCCCCGTGGCTGCTCTCCGAATGGCAGCAGCAACAATCAAAGAGATCTGTGCTGCAAGCGGCAAGCCTAGGAAGCAGCCACAAAGAAGAATCGCCTCTGTGCCCATTCGGACGGAGGAGTCGGTGCCACACACAGTAAGGTCAAAGCAGCAGCAGCCTGGCTCTCCGGGAGAGGAAGGTGGGAAGGAGCAAAGGGGTGGGGATCCCCTCTGAGCACCAAGACAGTTTGAAAGGATGGGATGGGTTCTAAAAACTGTTTTTAAAAGAAAGGCACATCGCTCCTGCACAGACCCCGTTTTAAAAGCAATCTTTTGAACTAGGTAGAAATTGAATTTTATGAGATGACTGTGTTTGGTTTTTATGTTTGAGTGCCAATAAAAAATTTTCGAGAGAAAAAGAATCTGTTCTTATCAGAGAAGCACAATGGCGACCGCGTCGGCCGGCTATGCGCAGATTGACAGAGGAAACGGCACGAGGAACACCTTGAGATTCGCCCTAATTGACAAAGATGCGGCATTCCAGGATCGAATAACATTTGGGAGGAGGATTCTGTTCGATGCCTTGCAGATCCAGCCAGAAGAGATTTATTGTTTGCAGCAGAGCATAATCAACAAGTACTATGATGTGATGCTAACTACGAAAGATACAGCCGAAGAAGCAAGGAGAAAGGCTCACCTGACGACAAATGAAGAACTAAACAGGTACATGGTCACTCCTTTGTATAGATGTGACTATAGGCTTCTAACGGTACATATGTACAACCCATGGGTCTCAGAAGATATTATAGGATGTTTTTTGGAAAGGCACGTAAAGGTACTACCAGGAGTAAGAGCAATAAAAGATGGTTTGGGCATATGGACTGGAAAAAGACAATTTCGCGTAAAAATTGAGGAAGACCCGGACAGTGAGTACGGCTACTGACATCCACCGGCAGTTTTTACCATCGGGGCGGACAGAGGCTTCCTCATTTACGCGGGCCAACCTCTGGTTTGCAGAAGATGTGGCGGCAAAGGTCATGAAGCCGCTCATTGCAATCAGGTGAGGTGTCGGAATTGTAATGACACGGGACATAGTACGAGAGACTGCACTGAACTAAAGAGATGTCATTTATGCAAGTCAGAAGAGCATATGGCAAGAGATTGTACGAAGCCCAGGTCATACGCAGCAGTAGTGGTGGGGCTTTTGAGCCAAGATAAGGAAAGTGGACATGACAAAATAGGAACACCCATGATAATACGGGAGACCCTTGCAGGTGAAAGAAATGAGTCTGATGAGGAAGAAGAGGATTCGGAGAAAATGATAGAGGTTCCTTCATTAGATACAGAGGACAGAAATAAGGAAGGAGTCTTCGCTATGAGTGAGGACATAACAGAGCAACCCTGGAGCGAGGTTAGAAAAGCAGGAAGAAAGAAGGCGAAAAGAAGGAAAAGGCAGGCTTCGGCTACTCCGCCAGAAGACAGCAATGGGAAAAAACTAGAGACTGCGCTACTGTGTGGAGAGGGAGAAAGACATGCCCCAAAAGGAACTCAAACGGAGTGCACCCACACCCTTTGAGCACCACGATAAGTGAAAATGATACTGATGATGGGAGTGAAAATGAAAGTAATACAGAAAGTTTTGTGATACGAACATTATTTTCTCAGGAAAGTTTGGGGAAGTAGTCCCTATTATTAAAATGGACAGGATAGAAGGGAGTAAATGTTTTTCTCTTTCCCTCTTTTGTGATGTATTTTTCCGGACCAGTTTTAAGTTTGAGTTCTTGGTGGTCCGACATACTTGGTTTTATGCGGATAAGATATTAGAACAGAGCTTTCATGTTTGCTTTTCTAGCAAATGGATAAGATGAAAATAATGACTATAAATGTCAGAGGAGTGAGGAACGGAAAGAAAAGAAGATCTGTGTATGAGTTCCTAACTACTTGTGACTTTGACATATGTTTGATTCAGGAAGCTCACTTAAGAGACGAGGACGACGCCCTGCTCTTCACGAAGGAGTGGAAAGGAGGTGAAGCAGCGTGGAGTGTGGGGAGTGTATATGGGTCAGGGGTGGGAGTTTTGTGTGGGAAAAGAAGTATTCAAATTATGGACACTTTTTCTGTAATACAGGGTAGGGTCTTGGTGGTGGATTTTAAAAAGGTCGGAATACAACGTCGTGTGGTAAATATTTATGCACACGCAGAACCACGAGCCCATAGAGAACTCTTTTCTGGCCTGGATATCTGTTTTATGACAAGTAACGTAATCTATGTGGGCTGTGACTTAAACTGCTCTTTAGATAAGAACGATGGTTCCCTTCCACTCAGGAACCTTATGGTAAAGTATAGGTTAGTAGATGCTATGGGAAAGCCTTTAGGCAACCGTCCGACCTATACGTGGGAGAATAGTCGGGGAATGAGAAATAGGCTAGATTACATACTAGTAGGGGATACAGAAAAGATCATCGAAACAGGGTCCTTCTATGCGCCCTTTACTGATCACAAAGTAGTGTGGGCGAAGGTGAAATGTGAGGGGACAGCATATGGAAAAGGATATTGGAAATTAAATAATGATATTTTGGCAGAACAGGAATATAGGGTAAGTTTCAGAGGGATCTTCCAACTTGGGTGGAATTGAAATGTTTGTATGTGGATAGAGGGAGTTGGTGGGAGGAAATGAAAAAAAGAATAAAGAAATTTTCTATTGAATACAGTATGCGGAGAGCACAGGCCTCAAAGAAGGTCTTCAAGGATTTGCAGAGGGAAATTGCAAAAGAGGAAGGGGATAGGAACAGAAATAGAAATGGAGATAGAAGCGAGAAACTGAATGTTTCTCGCTTCTATTACTTCGCTTCTAAGAGGATTTTTTCCAAAAGAGAGCAAAGACTAGGATGTTTAAGTTTATGCAGGAGGAGTATATGGGTCAAGAGAAGTGTTCGGCTTATTTTTTTGCCCAAATGAAAATGAGGGAAGAAAGAGGATTAATTAAAGAATTGGAGAAAGATGGGACGATGATTACGGGTTCTGAGAATTTACGGAAAGTAGTAGAAGAGTATTATACGCGGTTGTTTGAAAAGGAAGAGTTGGATAAAAATGCGCAGGGGATTTTTTTGAGGGGATTAGGGGAAAGGTTACCGGAGGAAGAAACAAAACTAATGGATAGATGTATAAATAAGAACGAATTGTACGAAGCCTTGAAGACAATGAAAAATAACAAGGTACCTGGAATAGATGGTCTGTCGAAAGAGTTTTATGTTACCTTTTGGGATCTTATCGGAGACCATTTGCTAGAAGTATTTAATGAAATGCGTGAAAAGGGTAGTATGTTGAAAAGCATGAGGACGGGGGTGATCAGTTTATTGTACAAGAAAGGCTCACCGGCAATACTTTCTAATTATAGACCTTTGTCCATCGTCTGTGTGGATTATAAAATTCTGAGCAGAGCTTTAGCGTTACGCTTGGCTCAGGCCATGCCGTTCATTATAAATGAAGACCAGACTTGCGGAGTAAAGGGCAGACAGATTGCTTGGAACTTGCAATTGCACAGGGACGTACTTTCGTATATAGAGGATAGGAATTTAGCCTCTATATGTGTAACAATTGATCAAGAAAAAGCCTTCGATAGGGTCAATTATGATTTCCTATGAAGGGTGATGAGGACTTTCAATATAGGGGAAAATTTTCTGAACTGGATAAAAATGATGTATGTTGAAATCTGTGGCAAGGTGAAAGTAAATGGTTATTTGACAGATGAGGTGTATCAGCAAAGAGGACTCAGACAAGGCTGTCCCCTGTCTGCCCTGCTTTACATTATCTATGTGGAACCATTAGCAAGTGCGATAAGGGGAAATCAGAAAATTAGAGGGGTAGCTTTACCAGGGGGAGAAGTGTTAAAAATCTCCCAGTATGCTGATGACATTACCCTTTATTTGGGGGATGATGGGAGTGTGAGGGAGACGATGCAGTTAATACACACTTTTGAAAGGGCGGCAGGGTCAAGAGTGAACAAGGAAAAAACAAAATATAAATTTCTGGGAAGGTGGGCAGGCAGGAGGGAGAGGCTTTGCGGGCTTTCTTTATGTGAAAGCCCCATGCGGGTCTTGGGTATTAATTTCGGGAATCCTGGGGGAGATGCAGAACAGAATTGGGAGTGTAAAATGACAAAAGTGAGGAGGAAATTGGGGATGTGGAAGAAAAGAAGGCTCTCCATAACCGGCAGAGTTCTGGTTGTGAAAGCCGACATCCTGCCTGCCCTACTTCATTTGGCATATGTTTTTCCATTACCACAGATGTTTAGGAAGGAACTAATACGAGAGGTGTTCAACTTCATTTGGGGTGGGTACGAATACGTGAAAAGAACTATGATGTACCAGCCGATACTAAAAGGCGGGAGAGGCGTTCCATGCATCCCGCTAAAATTGGATGTATTGTACTACTGCAACATTTGTAACATATTGAACAAGCCTTATATACATAAATGTCAATCTTTAATTCGCTTTTGGCTATCAGGCCCATTGAGACAACTGATTGAGTGGGACAATAGTGTGCCCGGAGCAGAAAGTAGACCGGTGTATTATGCAAAATTGATTAAATGGCGGGAGAAGCACCTAGAATGCAAGGACAAGGACCTTGCACTGAATCATAAGACCTTGTATAGGACTCTGGTGGAAAAAAGGGAAAGAGGCTACATGGAAACGAGCGCAAGGAAAAGATCTGAGCAATGGGTGTAAAGATTTTAATTGGTTGCTGTTACACAGGAAAATTCCTGAGGTCGATAATGTATGCTCATAGATTAAGTGACAACAAAAACTGTACAAGGAGTACTTGTCATGAAGAAGAAGAAACGATAGAACATGTAATGTGGGGATGTGTTTTTGAGCAAGAGGTGTGGAGAGAAATGCAGGTGCAATATGAGTGTCTAAATAGCATCCAATATGATGAGCTAATGTTTCTTATAGGGAAGGGAAAAAGAAATGAGGCTAGCGGAAAGATCTCCATGTTGATGGCCCTGACGAAATTGTATTTGTGGAAGGCTCGACAGGGGTACATTCTGGGGTCTTATAAATGGACAGCTAGAACTACATGTAAAATAATAGTAAAAGAAATAGAGAAGACTTGTTTTTTGGAGAAAACCAAATGGGGGTGGGATACGATTAAAGATAGGTGGAAACATGTCTTCCAAACACCACCCAAGATGGGGTTTTAAGAAGGCACAAGAGATTTATAATAAGGGGATAGCTTGGTTTTTGTGTTTCGATAGATTCTTGCTGATCCAGAATGGATGCTTTGTGTTTGAGAAGAATATTGTTAAGTATGGGCCCGCGTGGTAGAAAGACGCGGTGCCGTTTGGTGCCTTCTTTCTTATTTCTTATTTCTTATGTGCTTTTGTTGTCGTTTTCACTTTTTAACAAGTTGTACATGTGGATTGTGAAATGTGTGTGATTGACAAATAAAAATTTGGAAAAAAAAAATCTGTTCTTATCAGTCTTCGATAGGGTAGATCATGCATTTCTGTGGAAGGTTATAGAGGGGTTCAGTGTGAGAGGAGATTTCATAAAATGGGTGAAGGTTTTATATACGGGCATAAATTCTAAAATTAAAATTAATGGGCATTTAACGGATAAAGTGCAACAAACTAGGGGACTGCGGCAAGGATGCCCGTTATCTGTGGTGTTATTTGTATTATATGCAGAACCCCTGGCGTGTGTAATAAGGGGGAGTCAGGTTGTTAAAGGGATAACGTTGCCCCGGGGCGAGATCTTAAAAATATCGCAATATGCGGATGATGCAATTTTATACTTGGCAGATGATGAAAGTTTAAGGGGGGTGATAGACATTATACAAGATTATGAAAAAGCAACTGGATCTAGAATAAATAAGGAGAAGACTAGGTATAAATACCTTGGAAAGTGGGAGGGGAGGAAGGATAAGATATGTGACTTTATGTTGTGTGAAGGCCCTATGGATGTATTAGGAATCTCCTTTTGAAATGGGGAGGGGGACGCACTTTGTAATTGGAGAAACAAGATGGTGGCAGTTGCGAAGAAATTGGGATTATGGAGGACAAGGAAACTTTCTATATCAGGGAAAGTGTTGGTTATAAAGGCCGACGTATTGCCAAAGCTGCTGCACTTGGCTTATGTGTTCCCGATACACAGAGGTACAGAGCCCAACTGATGAGGGGAATATTTAAGTTTATATGGGGGGGTTATGAATATGTGAAAAGGACATTAATGTACCAGGAGATACCAGATGGTGGGAGGGATGTGCTGAACGTTCCCCTGAAGCTGGACACAATATTTTACAGCAATGTATGCACACTTTTGAAAAAGAAATTCACGCATAAATGCCAAACCCTGCTATGGTTTTGGCTGTCCGTACCATTCCGGATTTTAATCGGGTGGGATAATAAAGGCCCTAAAGCTGAGACTAGGCCGGAGTACTATCAGCGTATGGTCAAGTGGGGGGGGGAGACATTCGGAATGCAAGGATGAGGACATAGTGACAAACCACAAGTTATTATATAGGAAGTTGGTACAGAAACTTAATGTCAACCTAGCGATGGTGAGCCCTGAAGTGTGGACGCGGGCCCAGGATAAGAGTTTCAGGAACGGGCTTAAAGATTTTAATTGGTTACATCTGCACAGGAGGTTACCGGTCAGGACCACGATGTATGCCCATAACTTGGGGAAGCATAAGGACTGTCCAAGGAAGAACTGTACGGAGGAAGAAACAATTGATCATGTACTTTGGGGATGTGATTATGCAAAAAAGGTGTGGAACGGGGTGAAAGAGAGTTATAAGTGCTTGAAGAATGTGACATATGATGAAATCACATCGTTTGGGGTTAAAGGGGTGGGAAAAGAACAGAATAAAGTAATCTGTATGCTGATATCTATTGTAAAACTCAAACTATGGAAAGCAAGGCAGGGACAAATAACTGGAGCGTACAAATGGAGGGAGATAGGGACATGCAGGGCAATAGAGAAAGAAATTGAATGCATATACTGGTATGAATTAGAAAGATGGGGAAGCGACACAATTAAAGATAGGTGGAAACTAATTTTTTCAAAACCACCAGAAAAAAGGTGGTAAGAGATAAGGAGTGTGTCTAAAGAAAGTGATTGTTTCTAGGTTCTGGTTTTCTTTTTGTGGGGTTTTGGTTTTTTGATTTCTTTTTTCATGATGTTTGGTTGGGTGTAATGATAATAAGGTATGATATTGATTTGGAATGTATTATGTCATGATTTATGAGAAATGTGAAATGTAAAATGTAAGAGTGGGAATGATTTGTAAATTAAATAAAAAGGAAAAAAAATCTGTTACTGATCGCTTCTCGGCCTTTTGGCTAAGATCAAGTGTAGTATCTGTTCTTATCAGAGAAGCAAGCAAGATGGCGGCCGCGTCGGCCAGTTTTTCCGAGAGAGACACCAGGACAACTGGAACAAGAAATACGCTGAGATTTGAGCTTATGGAGAAAGACACATCCTTCCACGACAGAATAACCTTCGGACGAAGAATCCTCTTTGAAGCTTTGAAGATACAACCGGAAGAGATATACTGCCTGCAACAAAGTATCGCCAGTAAGCACTACGACGTGACCTTTTCTACAAACGACCGTGCGGAGGAAGTGAGAAGAAGGTGTGTAGCAGAGGAAGACGAAGAGCTACGGAGATATGTGGTGACCCCCTTGTATCGAAACGACTATAGAATACTAACGATACATATGTATAACCCCTGGGTCACGGAAGAAACCATCAGGTACTTTTTGGGGAGATACGTCACTGTACTCCCTGGGGTACGCAAGATAAAGGATGGCCTGGGCATATGGACTGGAAAAAGGCAGTTTCGTATCAAGTTGGAGGTGGACATAAATGGAAGGTGAAAATGCGGAGGGTTACGTGCTGAGGGGAACACAAACTGAATGCATGCATACCCCCCTAAGTGACTTGATAAGTGATGGAGATGTGGAGGAGGAAGGTGAGAGCGATGAAAAGTCGGAGGACTCTTTTATAACATCTCTTCTGTCACATGGTAATGTGGTTAGTTAAAAAGTTTAAGAAAGGAGGTAAAGTAAATTATGAAGGTGCCCTTTTTGTTGGTGACTGTTTTTTTTTTTTTGCAAGTTAAAAGGTAATAGAGTTGGCGTCTACTTTACAGGACTTGTTATTTTTTCCCTTTCCTCGCTCTTTTTCTTTGTTTTTGTTTTGGTATGGGAAAACTAAAAATAATTACATTGAATGTTAGAGGGCCCGAAAGTGGAAAATTGTTTTTGAATTTTTGTTAAGCTGTTATTTTGACATTTGTTTGGTTCAGGAAGCCCATCTGAGGGACAAGAGGGATGTTGTTTTGTTTTCTGAGGAATGGCGGGGAGGGGAAGCACTTTGGAGTATTGGGAGTGTACATGGGACTGGGGTTGGGCTTTTATGTGGGTCCAAAGAAATACGGATAGTGGAGAGCTTTACTGTAATGCAGGGAAGAGTAATGGTGGTGGACATTGAAAAAAAGGGTCACAATGTCGGATAATCAATGTATATGCACAGGTGGAACCTGGGCCATACAAGGACCTCTTTTCGAAAATGGACACTTGCCTTCTGACTAGGAAAGCCATTATTGTGGGAGGGGATTTTAACTGCTCTTTGGAAAAGGAACAGTTTTCCCTCCCCTTCAGGACCTTCATAACTAAATACGGCCTAATTGATGTAATGGGGAAGCTGTTAGGAAAACAAGTGGGGTACACATGGGAAAACACAAGGGGGGCTAAGAGCAGGTTGGATTATATTTTAGTAGACAAAAAGAGTAGTATAATAGAAGGGAAAATAATACCTGCTTTCTTCACAGACCATCACGCAGTTGTAGTGGAGGTAGAAATAGCTGGGCCAGATTTTGGTAAGGGATACTGGAAGTTTAATAATGATGTCCTTGCAGAACACGCTTTTAGGGAAGGCTTTGCGAAAATCTTCCCAATCTGGGTTGAGATGAAGAGTTTATATAGAAATAAAACGGCTTGGTGGGAGGATATAAAGAAGAAAATTAAAAAGTTTACTGTTGATTATTGCAGAGGTCAAAAGTTTGAAAGAAAGAGTTCGCCACAATTCAAAAGGAGATAGCGGAAATTTATGCCTTGAGAAATATGGGAGGGGGCATTGTTGAGGAAGGGCATTTGGAAAATGGATATGATATGCGATTTTTTGCTGTGCAAAGGTCCTATGGATGTATTGGGAATTTCTTTTGGGAATGGGGAGGGGGATGCGGTTCGAAATTGGAGATAATAGGCTACATTCACACTGCAGGTCTTAATGCTCAATTCCGATTTTTTGATCAAATCCGATTTTTTTGTCTGCTTGTTCACACTACAAATAAAATGCGACAGCAAACGCTCTCCAGTGTGAACGCTCAAAGCGGCCCGCATGCGCAAAAGAAGATGTCACACACAACGCGCTGTTTACACCCAGAGCAAACAATATTGTTTGACTGATGGCCCTTAATATAAAGACTTCGGACTTTACGTTTCCCAATTTTTGCTTTAAGTTATTTTGTTATTTACATAATAATGTAAATAACCTAATAATTATCCTTATTGCTGTTTTAGAGGAGCGGTGCTTCAAAGGATAGTTGCAGATTTCTGTCAGAATCTGCAGATTATACAGTACAAATAAAATGTTCACGTTTCTCCAACGTTGTCTTCCTAACAGTTTCACTAACATCTACACTGGATGGCCAGGAAGCGTTCGTGATGTCTTCTCGGGCGCTGATAATTGGCGTCTGTCTCGTGTCAGTGACGTAAAAGACGGACTTAATGTGACATGACCATTCAAACAGCAGTCGCTTTCTAAAACATTGGATATGTATCAGATTCAGTACCACATACGAAAGTGACCCAGATCGGATTTGAAAATATCGGATTTGTGCCGTTCACACTGTCATACCGTGATCGGATATGGGTCGCATAGGGTCAAAAAAATCGGATTTGATGCGCTTTCGCCTGCAGTGTGAACGTAGCCTAAGATGGTGGCAGTTGAGAAGAAAATGGGACTATGGAGGACAAGGAAACTCTCTGTATCAGGAAAAGTGTTGGTTATAAAGGCTGATATACTGCCAAAGTTGTTATATCTGGCTTATGTGTTTCCGATGCCGCAATTGTATAGAGCGCAACTGATGAGGGGAATATTTAAGTTCATATGGGGGGGTTATGAATATGTGAAGAGGACATTAATGTACCAAGAGATATCAGATGGTGGGAGGGATGTGCCAAACATTCCCCTGAAGTTGGATGCAATATTTTACAGTAATGTATGTACACTGTTGAAAAAGAAATTCACGCATAAATGCCAAACCCTGCTATGGTTTTGGCTGTCTGTACCATTCCGGTTTTTAATTGGGTGGGATAACAAGGGTCCCAAAGCCGAGGACAGGCCTGAGTATCATCGGCGTATGGTCAAGTGGGGGGGAGACAACAGGAATGCAAGGATGTGGATGTAGTGACAAATAATAAGCTGTTATATAAGAAGTTGGAGCAGAAATTAAATGTTGAATTAGCGACGGTGAGACCTGAAGTGTGGGTGCGGGCACAGGATAAATGTTTGAGGAGCGGGCTCAACGATTTTAACTGGTTACACCTGCACAAGAGACTGCCGGTAAGGACTACTATGTATGCCCATAACTTGGGAAAACAGAAGGACTGTCCGAGAAAGAACTGCATGGAGGAAGAAACAATCGATCATGTACTCTGGAAATGTGATTATGCGAAAAAGGTGTGGAATGGGGTGAAAGAACGTTTTGAGTGTTTGAGAAATGTGACATACGATGAGATTACATCATTTGGTTTTAAAGGGTTGGGAAAACAACAGAACAAAAAACTTCGTACGCTGATATCAATTGTAAAACTCAAATTATGGAAAGCAAGGCAGGGGCATATAACCGGGACATACAAATGGAGCGAGATAGGAATGTGCTGGGCAATAGAGAAAGAAATTGAAAGCATATACTGGTTTGAACTAGAAAAATGGGGAAGCGACACAATTAAAGATAGGTGTAAAGCAATTTTTCCAAAGCCACCCAGAAAAAGGTGGTAAGAGACAGGAAGCGTGCCTAAAGAAAGCGAGCGTTTCTAGGTTCCTGCTTTCCTTTTGGAGGGTTTGGCTGATGCCTCTCCCTTCATGATGTTTGGTTGGGTGTAATGATAAGAAGGTATGATATTGATTTGGAATGTATTATGCCATGATTTATGAGAAATGTAAAATGTAAGTATGGAAATGACTTGTATATAAAATAAAAAAAAGGAAAAAAAATTCCCTCGTGAAGCGTTTCAGCACATAACTATAACTTTAACTTTCGGGAGGAGAATCTTGTTTAACGCTCTGAATATACAGCCAGAGGAGGTCCCCTGCTTACAGAAGAGCACAGCTAACAAATACTACGATGTGACGCTAACTACTAAAGACAGAGCGGAAGATGTGAGAAGGAAGGCAAATATAATGACAAATGAAGACCTAAAAAGATATTCTTATTGAGAAGCAAAATGGTGACTGCGTCGGCCAGAACCAGCGAGGAGAACGCAAGAGGGAGTGGACTTAAGAACACTTTAAGATTTGACCTAATCGACAAAGAAGGAGTCTTTCAAGAAAGAGTGACCTTCGGACGAAGAATCCTGTTTGACATCCTGAAAATGAAACCAGATGACATTTTTTGCCTACAACAGAGCACGGCAAAGAAATACTACGATGTGACTATGCTAACCAGTGATAGAGCAGAGGAGGTGAGGAGGGCGACTATTTCAACAGCTAACGAGGAGCTGCGGAAATACGCTGTAATTCCACTTTACCGGAATGATTATCGGATATTGACAGTCCACATGTACAACCTGTGGGTAACCGAAGAGACTATTAGATATTTCCTGGGGAGATATGTCACAGTTTTCCCCGGAGTACGGATTATGGACCGGGAAAAGACAGTTCCGTATAAAGTTGGAGGAGGACTTGACGAGCGAGGATGGGTATCGACATCCGCCCGCTGTGTTCTCTATCGGGGCGGTCAGGGGCTTCCTGGTGTACTCGGGGCAGCCGCAGTCATGTAGGAAGTGCGGGGGACATGGACACATGATGGATAATTGTGACCAGGTGAGGTGCAGGAATTGTGGGAGTATGGGACATGCTACAAGAGATTGTTGTAAACCCAAAAGGTGTCATTTATGTGACTCGGAGTCACACATGGCGAGAGACTGCACAAAACCTAGGCACTACGCAGCTGTGTTGAAGTGGGACTCTAAAAGAAGGGACAATGGAGAAGAGAAGGAAGGAGGGGAGGAAGATGCGATGGGTGAGGAAGTGCGTACAGGTGAGGTAAATGAGGCTGATGAAGTAGAGGGAGGAGCAGAGGGAAGGGGGGCGGTTTTTCAGGAGGAGGAGAGACAGAGCGACGAGGACAGTTTGAGAGTGGAAAAGGAGGGGAAGGAGGAGTTTGAGCAGCAGTGGAAAGTGGTCAAAAGGTCAAGGAGGAAAGCTTCAAAAAAGAGGAGAATAGTAAGCCCTGTTGTATCCCCAGAAGAAAATCAGGAGGATGAGGAGGTTGGGGATGTGTTGACTGAGATTATGGAGAGCTATGCGCCAAAAGGGACTCAGACTGAGTGCATGCATACACCACTGAGTGACACACTGAGTGGGACTGAGATGGAAGAGGAGGAGGGAGAGGGGAAATCAGAAGAATCCTTTATACGTTCACTATTTTCCCAGACGGAGTTTGGAGATCAGGGGGTGAATTGAGAACTGTTTATCGTTTTTTGTTATTAAATATGGAAATGAAGAAGATATGTGAAGAGGTGGGGTAATTAGTTTTTTCTTTATATTTTTGTGACTTTATTTTCTAGTGGTCTTTTTTTCTTATTTATACCTTTACTGTTGTATTTACACAGTTCACATAAAACATGGAAGAATTGAAGATTATGACTGTGAATGTTAGAGGGTTGAGAAATTCCCAGAAGAGAGGAGCGGTTTTTGAGTTTTTAACAACTTGTACCTTTGACATCTGCCTAATGCAAGAAGTTCATTTAAGGGATGAAAGGGATGTTGAGTTATTTACTAAAGAATGGAGGGGGGGGGGATGCTCATTGGAGCGTGGGGAGCGTACATGGGTCGGGGATAGGAGTGTTATGTGGGAATAAAGAAATAAGAATTGAGGATAGTTTTACGGTAGTACAGAGGAGGGTAATGTGTGTTGATATAAAAAAGAGGGGTTTCCAATGTTGGGTAATTAATATATGCGCATACAGAACCGGGGCCACGCAGGGAGCTTTTGACAAACTTGGATACATGTTTTATGACAAGCAAAAAGATCATAGTGGGGGGAGACTTCAATTGTTCCCTGGAAAAGGATGAGCGCTCTTATATACTTAGGACTTTCATTTCAAAATATGATCTGGTGGATGTTATGGGCAGATTGTATGGAAATCAGGTTGATTTCACTTGGGAGAATAGTAGGGGAATAAAGAGTAGGTTGGACTACATCCTAATAGGGACTAAGGATGAAGTAATAGATGGAAAGGTGATGCAGGTATCTTTTCGGATCACAGTGCAGTAAGTGCTAGGGTGGTGGTTAGCGGACCAGAGTACGGGAAGGGGTACTGGAAGATGAACAATGAAGTATTAACGGAATATGATTTTAGGGAAAGTTTTATGAAGACGTTTGCAATCTGGGTTGAGATGAAAGGCTTATATCAGGATAGAGTGAGTTGGTGGGAGGGAACAAAAAAGAAAATAAAATCATTTATCGTGGATTATTGCTCCAGAAGATCAAGAAAATTTAAAGAAGAGTTTATTGGGTTGCAAAAAGAGATAGAGGAGATCATTTCGATTCGGAATATTAGGGATGAGGGGTATGAGAAAGAGAGACTTGAAATATTAAAAAGGAGGCAGAGGGATTTCTTTGAGAGAAGGGCGAGATCTGTAACATTTAAATTAAAGCAGGAAGAATATATGGAGAATGAAAAATGCTCTGCTTATTTTTTTAAGAAAACGAAAGCCAGAAATGTTACGGGTACGATAGAGGAGTTAGAAAAGCGAGGGGAGGGTAAAATAGTGAGGGAACGTAAGGACTTATTGAAGACAATAGAGGAATATTATGCACAGCTCTTTCGAGAGGAGAAGATGGACCGTGATTTGGGGGTGAAATACCTAGATCATTTGGAGAAAAGAGTACCGGAAGAAGTGAAGGAGGAGTTGGGAGGGGACATAACCGTGGAAGAAATGTATAATGCAGTAAGGTCAATGAAAAATAATAGGGTTCCTGGAATAGATGGGCTGACTAAAGAATTCTATATGACTTTCTGGGGCCTGTTAGGGGGCCATTTATTGGAAGTTTTTAAAGACATGGTTAAAAAGGGTAAGATGACGAAAAGCATGCGGATGGGAATTGTCTCTTTGATTTATAAGAAGGGGCAAACAAGTTCCCTTGCAAATTATAGGCCGCTTGCTAGGGATGGGTATTGATAAGATTTTCACGATTCCGATTCCATTTTCGATTCTGTTTAACGATTCGATTCTCTTATAGATTCTTTTTAAAAAAGGAGAACACTAAGGTCGATTAGCTTAGAACTTTGTTTTATATCTTCTCTTTGAACAAGATAGAAATTTAGGAGTAACATGGCCTTACAAACCCAACAGTGAGATCTTAAGAGATCCACAGCCTATGGCTCTTCAATGGGGTGTCACAGGGTCCCCGGGGAAAAAATTGTAAATGTAAAATAATAAAATAAATATTCTTCTGTAGCAATAACAAAGTATAACATAAATTATTCTGTAGCAATTACACAAGAATATCCAGTAATCTCCCTGCCTACAATTAAACACATTCACTTACCGAAAATCGGGGGCATCTGGTGTGGCAAATGCCTTTTACCACAAACTTAGTCACTGCTCGGTGACATTCTGGCCTGAAAGGAGACGCTACCGGTAGACTGCAGCGAAAACTGCCAGCATCTGAGCCAGCCAGACTCGGTCTGTCTCTCTCATCATGGTCACCTAAATGCACAGTAATGGCAGGTTTTGTAATAAGGCAAATCGCGCTAACATAATATGCACTGTTAGTTGATTATTTACCTGCCGCATTAATGGGAGAGGACGTGCAAACGTTACCGCTGCTGCTGGGTTGAGATTCACGAGTCCGGAGCGGAATTAAAAACACGACATTCATTTAAGGTCATCGCGTGTTTTGTGAGCAAATGCTTTTGCATATTCGTAGTGTTTCCTCCCTTAAATGAAATATCTACTTTGCAAGTATTGCAAGTTGCCCTGTTGTCATTTAAAAAATTTCCCACGTGTGGGACTAATAAAGGTTATCTTATCCGTTCTCGTAAAGTATGACCAAACTTTTTAGCGTTTGAGCCGCCATGTTTCCTGCCATGTAAATGACGCTCCGCAACGCGGTGACGTCATTCGGGAATCGATAAGGGAATCGTTTGCAAAAATGCCAAACAATTCCAAGGAATTGAAACAGTGGGAACCGGTTCTCAACAAGAACCGGTTTTCGATACCCATCCCTACCGCTTACTATGGTCTGTGTGGATTCTAAAATATGGAGTAGGGTATTGGCAAATCGCCTGGCTCAGGGTATGCCCCATATTATCGGGATGGATCAAAGTTGTGGAGTAAAAGGCAGGCAGATAACGTGGAACCTATAATTGCACAGAGATGTATTAAAGTACATAGAAGAGAGAAACTTCGCCGCAATCTGTGTTTGCCTTGATCAGCAGAAAGCCTTCGATAGAGTAGATCATAAATATTTATGGGGTGTGGTGGAGCGCTTTGCATTAGGAAAGGTTTTTTTGAAGTGGGTAGTGATGATGTACACGGATATAGTATGCAGAAATAAAGTGAACGGTAATTTGACAGAAGAGGTGAGGAAAATGAGAGGATTGAGGCAAGGTTGTCCCTTTTCGGTATTGCTTTATGTTTTATATGCAGAACCTTTTGCATGCGCAATTAGGGAAAACTTGACTATAAGGGGGATAGGGCTACCGGGAGGTGAGGTTTTAAAAATCTACAATTTGCAGATGTTACGATCTTGTATTTGGCCGATGATGAGAGTGTTCGGGAATCTATAAGGGTTACATATGAGTTCTCGAGAGCTGCGGGGTCAAAAATAAATGTGGAAAATGTGTGATTTCTCGTTATGTGAGGGGCCCATGAAGGTGTTGGGGATAACATTTGGGAATTTAGAGGGAGATGCAAATGTAAATTGGAGAAAAAAATTTAATAAAATAAATGTAAAATTGGGTTTATGGAAAAAAGAAATTTGTCTATAACGGGCAAGATTTTAGCCATAAAGGCTGATCTGTTACCAGCTTTACTCCACCTGGCGTACATTTTTCCAATGCCACGTTTATTTAGGAAAAAGGTGATCATGGGAATTTTCAAGTTCATATGGGGGGGCTATGAGTACGTGAAGAGGACGATAATGTACCAGACGATAAGGGAAGGAGGGAGAGATGTCCCTTGTATCCCACTGAAGCTCGACGCAATTTTCTATAGTAATGTATTTAATTTGTTGAGCAAGACCTATACGCATAAATGTCAGATCTTTATGCGGTTTTGGTTATCTGGACCTTTCCGGTTTTTGGTTAATTGGGATAATAATGTGCCAAAGGCGGAAGATAGACCAGATTATTACCAACAAATGGTCGACTGGAGAAAGAAGTACACTGAATGCAAGGATGTAGGGGTAATCATGAAGCATAGAGAGCTATATAGGAGCTTGGTGCAAAAATATAATAAAAAATTTGTTCTGGTGAAAGAGGAGGTGTGGGGAAGAGTACAAGATAAAGAGCTGAGCAATAAGCACAAGGACTTCAACTGGTTGCTCCTGCACAGGAGATTGCCTGTGAGGTCCACAATGTATGCACATGGACTGGGGAAAAGTAAGTACTGTCCAAGAGAAAATTGCCTTGAGGAAGAGACTATAGTGCATTTGATGTGGGAGTGTGGTTTTGCTAAAAAGGTCTGGAAAGGGGTAAAGGAATATTATGAATGAGGGATATAACATATGAGAGTTCTGTGTATTTTGAAATAAAGGAGGGAGGAAAGCAACAGAGGGCAAAAATTTACCTGCTGTTGTCAATAGTAAAATTAAAACTATGGAGGGCACGGCAAGGGTGGATTAAAGGAGTGTATAAATGGTCTGTCGAGGGAACATGCAAAAGAATCAAAAAGGAAACAGAACAAATTTGTATGTATGAGATTTCAAAATGGGGGTGGGAGGCGATTAAGGATAGGTGGAAAGCTATTTTTATAAAACCTCCAGGAGGAGAGGGGCAGGGAGTGCTAACATAAACATTGGATGTAAAAGGTTTAAGAATACACGTTGATAATGGTTTGTTTTTTGTATTATGTAAAGTATGTTGATTTGGATTATGTTGTGTATTGAAAAATAAAGAATCTGTTCTTATCAGTTCTTTTCTGTGAATTTTGAGAAATTCACTGAAAAGAAGAGCTGTGTGTGAATTTTTGATAACGTGCGACTTTGATATATGTCTTGTTCAGGAAGTGCATCTAAGAGACGAAGATGATGTAACCCTTTTTACTAAGGAGTGGAAAGGAGGTGAAGCAGCATGGAGCGTGGGGGAGCGTACATGGATCAGGAGTGGGAGTTTTGTGTGGGAGGAAAAGCATCCAAATCATAGATATGTTCTCCGTAATCCAGGGTAGAGTGATGGTAGTGGACATTAAGAAAGCTGGATTTCAATGTCGTGTGGTTAATATTTATGCACATGCAGAACCACGGGCCCGCAGAGAACTCTATGCCGGCTTGGATATATGTTTTATGACGAGTAATGTGATCATCGCGGGAGGAGACTTAAATTGCTCACTAGACAAGGATGGTGGATCTTCCCTGCTTAGAGATTTTATGGCAAAGTATAGATTAGCGGATACTATCGGAAAGGTTTCAGGCAAACAGTTGGGTTATACGTGGGAAAATAGTCGAGGAATGAGGAGTAGATTAGATTATATATTAGTAGGAGATAAGGAAAAGGTAACGGGAGGGGGGACAATATTTGCCCCTTTTATGGACCATAAAGCAATTTGGGTAACAGTAACTTTCAGAGGAGTAGGTTTTGGTAAGGGATATTGGAAATTGAATAATGACATCTTGGCAGAACATGAGTACAGGGAAAGCTTTAGAGAAATCTTCGGAGTTGGGTGGAACTGAAAGGGTTGTATGAGGACAGAGTGAGTTGGTGGGAAGAAACGAAAAAAGAGAATAAAAACGTTTTCAATTGCCTATAGCACGCAGAGAGCGCAGGCTTCCAAAGAGGTTTTGAAGAAGCTCCAGGAAAAGATTGCAGGGATAGAAGCTCAGAGGAATAACAATAAAACGGGGAAGCGAGTGAAAAACTGAATGTATTATTGAAAAAACAGGAGGATTTGTTTCAGAAGAGAGCGAAGACAAGAATGTTTAAATTAATGCAGGAGGAGCATATGGGCCAGCAGAAGTGCTTGGCCTATTTCTTTGTTCAAATGAAAAGGAGAGAGGAGAAAGAGACAATTAGGGAGCTGGAATGTGATGGGAAAGTGGTTACTGGGCGGGACAACTTATTGAAGGTGGTAGAAGAGTACTATAGATCTTTGTTTGGGAAGGAAAAAGCAGATGGAGATGCCCAAGAAAATGTTTTGGGTTTTCTGGAAAAGGGATTACCAGAGGATAAAAGGAAGATAATGGAAAGGAGTATAACAAATCACGAACTATATGAGACGACAAAGACAATGAAAAATAACAAGGTACCTGGAATAGACGGACTTACGAAGGAGTTTTGGGATCTCATTGGAGACCACTTGTTGGAGGTATTCAATGAAATGTGTGAAAAGGGTAGAATGCAAACAGAATGAGGATGGGAGTGATAAGTCTAATACATAAGAAAGGTTCACCTGCAGCACTCTCAAACTATAGGCCTTGTAGGGTAATTTCCAATAAACCAAGTTCAAAAAAGGGAGTCTATGGCTGACGCGTGTTCCTGGTTTCCAAAAGAAATGCTTCCAGTTGCATTTTGATTTGAAGACTGTTTATTTATTACAAACTGAGGATGTAACAATGAACTCCTTCCTAAAAAAGCATGAAAGTTCCAAAATATAGCAGTTATCCAGAAGTACCTGTGCACACGGTCAGAAAACCGTGAGACTCCTAACCTCTCTGTCCATGCTCCTCCCCTTCCCTCTCACACAGGGTTTCATGCTACTATTGCACTTACATACTTGAAGTGAGAGGTACCCCCTTTAGGTTCCAATCCCAAAACAGTGACTTAAAATTACTTTATGTAAACACATATATTTTCACATTTATTAATCCTGAAAAGATGACTTATGTAATGAATCTATGAATTATAAAACAAACATGAACTCAATCGTAAATAAAAATATAAAGCAGACGTCTGGCGCTTACAGGCCTCTTTCAATGATCTGCGTGGACTATAAAATCCTGAGCAGAACTCTAGCAATATGTTTGGCCCGAGCTATGCCTGCTATTATAAATGCAGACCAGACATGCGGGGTGAAGGGCAGACAGATTGGTTGGAATCTGCAACTACATAGAGGTGTGCTTATGTATATAGAAGAGAGGAACTTGAAATCAATATGTGTGACACTTGATCAACAAAAAGCCTTCAATAGGGTCAACCACGATTTCCTGTGGAGGGTGATGAGAACTTTTGATATGGGGAAAATTTTTTTGAACTGGATAAGTATGATGTATATCGACATAATTTGCAAGGTAAAGGTAAATGGATACCTAACAGATGAAGTGCAATGATGTATACAGATATCTATTGTAAATTAAAGGTTAATGGTAATTTGTCAGGGGCGGTAAGACAAACGAGAGGGCTACAGCAGGGTTGTCCCCTGTCAGCCCTACTCTATGTTATTTATGTAGAGCCATTAGCATGCGCAATAAGGAGAAATTAGAAAATCAGAGGGGTGGTTTTGCCAGGGGGGGAGGTGTTAAAAATCTCCCAGTACGCAGATGACATAGTGCTTTATCTGGAAGATGATGGGAGTGTGAGGGAGACGATGTAAATGATACAGACCTTTGAGAGTGCGGTGGGGTCAAAGATGCATAAGGAAAAATCAAAATATAAATATTTGGGAAGATGGGCAGGTAGGAGAGAGATGCTCTGTGGGCTCTCCCCCCCTCCCCTAGCTGAAAGAAGGTAAAACGGAAGAGGAAAAGGGACAGGGGAAATTTGTTTTTGGAGGGTGCAAAATTATGAGAAGGGGATGAGAATGTAAGTGATTATGTATAATCGCGTGGGTTCCCTCCGGGTACTCTGGCTTCCTCCCACCGTCCAAAGACATGCAACTTGTGGGGATAGGTTAATTGGATAATCCAAATTGCCACTAGGTGTGAATGTGCGAGTGAATGTGAGTGCGAATGGTTGTCTGTCCCTGTGTGTTGGCCCTGCGACAGACTGGCGACCTGTCCAGAGTGTACCCCACCTCTCGCCCTATGACAGCTGGGATAGGCTCCAGCGCCCCCCGCAACCCTGAAAAGGATAAGCGGAAGCGAATAGAGGGATGTTGACATATATAGAAAAGAGGAATCTAGCGGCAATATGTGTATCACTCGATCAACAAAAAGCCTTTGGTAGGGTAAACCACGACTTCTTGTGGAGGGTGATGAGAACGTTTGATTTAAGGCAGAAATTTTTGAACTGGATAAGGATGATGTATACTGACATAATTTGTAAAATAAAGGTGAGTGGACACTTAACAGATGAAGTGAAACAAATGAGAGGGCTACGGCAGGGTTGCCCCCTCTCGGCCCTTCTTTATGTCATATACATAGAACCGCTGCCGTGTGCAACTAGGGGAAATAAGGAATCAGAGGGGTAGCATTACCGGGGCGGTGGTGCTGAAAATCTCCCAGTATGCTGATGATATAGTGCTTTACTTGGCAGACGATGGGAGCGTGAGGGAGACGATGCAGGTGATACAGATCTTTGAGAGAGCGGCTGGGTCAAAGGTAAATAAGGAAAAATATAAATATAAATACCTGGGAAGATGGGCAGGTAGGAGTAGGGATGGGTATTGTTTAGGTTTTATCCGATACCGGTGCCAAACCGGTACTTTTGAAACAGTGTCGGTGCTGAAACAGTGCTCGAACCGGTGCTTAAAGAATGGAGAACACAAACTTTGTCCAAAAACCTCTTATGTTTTTATTTTTAGAAGTCTCTTTTTTTCTGCAACATGATAACCAAGTTAGCCTTTTCTGTTGATACAACATACCTCCTTTGGTTGGAACCGGTGCTTAAACAGTGGAAAACACAAACTTTGTCCTAAAACCTCTCATGTTTAGCTGTTTTTTTTGTAAAAAGATAACAATGTTAGCCTTTTCTGCAGCTATAGGGCATATATGGTATCACTCTATCAAACAAGAAGACAGCCGCATGTAACTACGACTGTGTTTGCTAGTTCACCTTACCTTACGTGCATTATTTTAATAACGTGGTTAGCCTACTCAACGTAAATTACACACGAACAACATTAAGCTTCTCACGCAGAAGCTTGGGCCCGCCTACTATCCTTGGAAAGGTAAAATGATTGGCTAGAATCCAAAGTGTATGACATCTCAAGAAAAAAAAGCACCAAAATAAAGCACCAAAATAAAGCACCGAAATGTGCGCTGCTTTTCGGTCTGGTTATTCCCGTTTATGTCAGAACCATTATGGCACCGGTACCCATCCTTAGGTAGGAGAGAGAAGCGCTATGTGGGCTTTCGTTGTGTGAGGGGCCCATGCAGGTGCTGTGCATAACCTTTGTGAATCCTGGGGGAGACGCCAATTATAATTGGGAGATGAAGGTGGCAAAAGTAAATAAAAAATTGGGGATGTGGAAAAAACAAAAACTTAGTATAACAGGTAAAGTTTTAGCCTTAAAAGTTGATGTCCTGCCTGCCCTGCTTCATTTGGCATACGTATTCCCAATACCACAGACCTACAGAAAGCTGATAATAAGAGAGACCTTTAAGTTTCTTGGGGGGGATATGAATATATATAACGAAGGACAATGTACCAGGCGATACAAAATGGTGGGAGAGATGTTCCGTGCACCCCGTTGAAATTGGATGTGTTGTACTTCAGCAGTATTTGTAATTTATTGAACAAACCCCATACTCACAAATGTCAAGTGCTGAATCGTTTCTGGTTATCTGGTCCCCTGAGACAATTGATTGAGTGGGACAATAGAGTGCCCCGAGCGGAAACCAGACCAGAATATTACAAGAGGATGATCAAGTGGCGAGAGAAGCACCAGGAATGTAATGAAAAGGATTTAATGTTGAATCATAAGAGGTTGTATAGGACGTTGGTGCAGAAAAACAACAACCAACGTACATGGGTGCAAGAGGAGGTATGGCAACGGATTCAAGACAAAAGCCTGAGTAACGGATGTAAAGACATTAAGTGGTTGTTGATACACAAAAAATTACTGGTGAGATCCATAATGCATGCACATAGATACCAAGATACCAAGAACTGTCCAAGAATTAAATGTCAACGTGAAGAAACAATAGAGCACATAATGTGGGAATGGTTTTTTTGTAAGGGAGGTGTGGGGGGAAATGCACAGGCGGCACGATTGTATAAAAAGAATTTTGTATGATGATATTTTGTATTTTACGATGGGGGGGAAGGGGACCAGACAGAAAGAAAAGATCCTTATTCTAGTATCGTTGGTGAAATTATATTTGTGGAAGGCCCGTCAACGATACATCTCGGGGTCATATAGATGAACAGTGATGGGCACATGTAGGATGGTGGAAAAAGAAATCAAGAAAATATGTTGTTTTGAGATACTGAAGTGGGGGTGGGATGGAATAAACGATAGGTGGAAAGTTATTTTCCAGACACCACCGACTTTGGAGGACTCAGCTGAGAGCATGTAAAGCTCGAAGGCAGAAGGTAAAGGAGGAGAATACCTTTATTTTTCTTTGGTAAGACTACTTGGAGACTAAAGAGGATGGGAAGCAACATGTAAATTTTGTGGCGACTTGAGAGGACATGATGTACTATTGTTATTTTGTGTAAATGTATGTGTGTGACTGAAAATAAAAAGGAAAAAAAATCTGTTCTTATTAAGAAGCAAAAGAAGATGGCCCCTCTGTATAGAAATGATTATAGAATTCTGACAATACATATGTATAACCCTTGGTTCACGGTAGAAACAATTAGGTACTTCCTGGGGAGATATATCACCGTCCTCCCTGGGGTACGCATGATAAAAGACGGCCTGGGCATATGGACTGGGAAAAGGCAATTTCGCATCAAGTTGGAAGCAGATACAAATAGTAAGGATGGCTATCATCACCCGCCCACGGTATTCTCCATCGGTGCGGACAGAGGTTTTCTTGTTTATGCAGGGCAGCCGCAGTCATGCAGGAAATGTGGGAGTACGGGGCAAGAGGTGGAACAATGTGACCAGGTGAGGTGCAGAAGTTGTGGCAAAATGGGGCACACTACAAGGGACTGTAAAGAGCCCAAGAGGTGCCATTTATGTGATTCGGAAGCGCATATAGCAAGAGACTGTACGAAGCCGAGGCCTTACGCAGCTGTGGTAAAGGCTGGATTTGTGGGGAAAAAAACGCGGTGAGGAGAAAAGAGACTGTGGAGAAGGAACAAGGGTTTTGGAGCCACTAACAGCTGTGGGGAATCAGGCTGATGACAATAAGGTGGAAGGTGTGGAGGAGGAGTTGGAGCTGCATGAGGAGAAGGGAGAAAGGAGATCCAACCAGGAGGAAAAGAAACTGCAGCAAGGGGAGGAACCCCAGCAGCGTTGGGAAGTGGTTGGAAAACCACGGAGGAAGACAGCAAAACAGAGAAGAAAGGTGAGCCCAGTCGTCTTCTCTGAAGATGGCAACCAAAGTGACCAGGGAAATAGAGAGGAGGTGTTGGGGGAAGTTGGAAGTGTGGAGGGGTTCGTGTTGAGGGGAACACAAACTGAATACATGCATACCCCCCCTAAGTGATTTGATAAGTGATGGAGACATGGAGGAGGAAGGCGAGAGTGATGAAAAGTCGAAGGACTCTTTTTTTTTAACTTTTCTATCACATGCTAACCGTGGGTAGTTAGAAAGTTCAAGAAATAAGGTGAAGTGGATTATGAAGGTGTACTTCTTATTAGTGACCTGTTTCTCACAACTTACAAGATAATATGGTGATTATTGTACAGGAATATTTTACCCTTTTCTTTTTTACTTTTCTTGCATTATCTCGTCCTTCTGGCCTTTTTTTTTGGATTAAAATGTCTAGTTTGTTATGGGAAAAATAGGAATA
This sequence comes from Pelmatolapia mariae, assembly GCF_036321145.2. NCBI lineage: Eukaryota > Metazoa > Chordata > Actinopteri > Cichliformes > Cichlidae > Pelmatolapia > Pelmatolapia mariae. The sequence continues at coordinate 36,190,317 of NC_086239.1, read as the reverse complement.
ATGACATTGAATGTTAGAGGGCTGAGAAATGCCCGAAAGAGGAAAATTGTTTTTGAGTTTTTACTAAGTTGTGATTCTGATATCTGTAAGATCCAGGAAGCTCATTTGAGAGACGAGAGGGATGTTGTTTCATTTTCTGAGGAATGGAGGGGAGGGGAAGCACGTTGGAGTACTGGGACGGTGTATGGGTCTGTGGTTGGGGTATCATGTGGGTCCAAAGAAATACAGATAGTTTTACTGTAATGCAGGGAAGAGTAATGGTGATATATACATATATATATCAACTTTTCTTCTGACGATGCTGTCTGTGTTGAGAGCTCAGTGGATCTGCATTCCACTACTCCGCCTAGGCTGCACTGTCGAGCACAGATCCACTGAGCGCAGCGCAAGCTAGCGAGGCAGAAGTTAAGCTCGTTGCAACATGGCAACTGCTTCAACGCTACCCGAAATTGAACCTCCCCCACTCTCATTCAGATCTGGCGTTTGGAACTATTTTGGTTTTCATGTGAAGTATGACCCTACGGAGCCCCGCAGGGGACATGGGAGAGAAAAAATTACAATGAACTTTTGCGAGATCTCGCAAAACAAACTCGGGATCTCGCAAAACTTTTGCGAGATCTCGCAAAAGTTGAATTCCAACAATGGCGGCAGCTACTTAGTTGTAATATTACTCTTTCTGGGTCACAAAATAAACTTTTAAGATATTTTGAGGGGTGAATGTAGCTGTGTAAACGTCAAATATCTGCTCGGTTTACAAGACATCACATATTTGCAAAAGTGCTCCGACATTTTCGGAGATCTGACACCCACCATCTCGAAGCTAACGGGAGGTCGAGACCTACTACAGCCGGGAGGAACACCGCTCTCCCGGCACATCGTGCCTCGACCTCCCGGTCGGCTTCGAGCTGGCCGCCTCCGAAGAATGCGGCTAAAACTTTTGCGAGATCTCGCAAAACTTTTGCGAGATCCCGAGTTTGTTTTGCGAGATCTCGCAAAAGTTCATCGTAATTTTTTTTTCTCCCATGTCCCCTGCGGGGCTCCGTATGACCCTGATGGTAAGCGCGTCATGGACAAAAGTAAAACAGTATGTTGGATGTGCCACGCAATCCTCAATTACATTGGTGGGAACTAGTGCGTTAGCACAGTTAGCTTGTTAACGTGTTGACGCCGTCCAGCCCCACGCACGGGGCGATCCGCGGTAACTCCTTAACGGAGATTTGCCGCGTTATGGCGTTAACGTCATTTTAACGAGATTAACGCTGACAGCACTAGTGAGAACACAACGAATATGACTGCACATTTACGCCGACATCATCCTAGTGCAAAGACAAGTGGAAGCAGACAAAAACAACAAGCACGCATGCTACAAACTTTACCCGAGCCATTTAGACAGCCGTTAGCACATGATTCTCCTTATGGGGACCTGATATGTTTAATATGCTGCTGAGAATATACCCCAGAAGAAGGCTATAGTATAGCTTTTATTTTGGAATGAGATATTTCTCTGTAATAAACTCTTTTTTCCAAAGATGAGTGATTTCTCGATCAGATAGATTTATTTATTTTTTATTATTTTGTTGTTTCAGCAACATTAAATTTAAAAACTGTACTTTTGAGTTAAAATATATATTTATAATTTTAATAAATGACAAATTAAAAAATTAAGGCATGAACACTTTTTTGTATTGAAAAAATATCAAACCATGACACCAAAGTATTGAACCGAACCGTGAATTTTGTGTATTGTTGCATCCCTAATATATATGCGTGGCCATGACAAGTAAAATGATCATAGTGGGGGGATAGAATGCATGGATAGCAGGTTGATTATACTTGGGAGAATAGTAGGGGAATAAAGAGTAGGTTGGACTACATTTTAATAGGGACCAAGGATAAAGTAATAGATAGAAAGGTGACGCTGGTAATCTTTCGGACCACAGTGCAGTAAGCGCTAGAGTGGTGGTTAGCGGGCCAGATAAACTAATGGAATATGGAATATGATTTTAGGGAAAGTTTTGGGAAGATGCTGGCAATTTGGGTTGAGATGAAGGAGTTATATCAGGATAGAGTGAGTTGGTGGGAGGGAACAAAAAAGGAAATAATTTTTTTTATTGTGGATTATTGTACCTGAAGATCAAGAGAATTTAAAGAAGAGTTTATTGAGCTGCAAAAAGAGATAGAGGAGATCATTTTGATTCGGAATATTAGGGATGAGGGGTATGAGAAAGAGCGACTTGAAATACTTAAAAAAAAGGTAGAAGATTTCTTTGAGAGAAGGGCGAGAGCTGTAACATTTAAATTAAAGCAGGAAGAATATATGGAGCATGACAAATGCTCTGCTTATTTTTTTAAGAAAATGAAAACTCAAAACGGTATGGATATGATAGTGGAGCTGAAAAAGCAAGGGGAGGATAAAATAGAGACAGTGCGTAAGGACTTAGTGGAATATTAGGCACAGCTCTTTCTAGAGGAGAAGGCGGATCGCGTTTTGGGGGCGAAATATCTAGATCTTCTGGGGAAAAGGGTACCGGAAGAAGTGAGGGAGGAGTTGGGAGGGGACATAACCGTGGAAGAAATGTGTAATGCAGTAAGGTCAATGAAAAATAATAGGGTTCCCGGAATAGATGGACTGACCAAAGAGTTTTAATTGACATTTTGGGGCCTGATAGGGGGACATTTACTGGAAGTTTTTATGGATATGGTTAAGAAGGATAAAATGACAAAAAGTATGCAGGCAGGAATAGTCTCTTTGATTAATAAGAAGGGACAACCAAGTTCCCTTGCAAATTATAGGCTGCTTACTATGGTTTGCGTGGATTATAAAATATGGAGTAGGGTACTGGCAAATCGTTTGGCTCGGGCTATGCCTCACATTATTGGGATATATCAGACCTGCAGAGTAAAAGGTAGGCAGATAACATGGAACCCTACAATTGCACAGAGATGTGTTAAAGTACATAGTAGAGAGAAACTTGGCTGCAATCTGTGGTAGTCTTGATCAGCAGAAAGCCTTTGATAGGGTAGATCATAAATTTTTATGGGGGGTGGTAGAGCGTTTTTTTATTGAGAAAAGAGTTTTTGAAGTGGGTAGTGATGATGTACACCAGGGGTGCCCAATCCCAGTCCTCGAGAGCTACCGTCCTGCAGCTTTTAGATGGATCCTTGTTCTGACACACCTGAATCAAATGAATGGCTTGTTATCAGGCATTTGCCAAACTTGATGGCATGCTGAAGAGGCAATCAAACCATTTGATTCAGCTGTGTTGGAGTAGGGATGCATCTAAAAGCTGCAGGACAGTAGCTCTCGAGGACTGGGATTGGGCACCCCTGATGTACACGGACATTGTTTGTACACTCTTGAAAATGCTGTGTTATTTTCATAACTCAACTGCTGGGTAAAAGCCGTAGGTTCATAAGTTGGGTTATTGTGACCCAATATTGGTTCAGAAATCATGACTCAGGAGTTGGGTTGGTAATGTGCCGGGTTCTTCAATTCACTCTACAGCTTGACTTGTTCTGTTGGGTCATAGGTTAGGCAGCTTTGATAAAATATTGAGTAAAAATCTTCCCCAAATGATTGGGTTGAAGATAAGCCTCACAAGAAGACACATCATTCTTCACAAACTGCCATTTTCAACTAGACTGTGACCTGATCAGATATCACTGGACTTATCCATTACTATGAAATTAAACATGGTAAGTAAAAAGTGAATTCTAACAGTTTGAAAATCATAGGGTTATTTTTGATCATGCAATTTATTGGTTTAGTCTAGAACATTACCTACTCATTAAAGGTCTTTTAACAGATAACACCAGCCAGCTAGTGATGAAAAAAATTATTCCTACTTAAAAATGCTTGATATCATCTTTTAAAGTTATTATTTGAAATGAGGCTGAGGTTGCTCTTTTTGACAAACTATTTAGAGATCACTGTATACAGAACAAAGAAAGTATCAGATTGGGTGTTGCATTTGTGGGAAAAAGGTAAAAAAAAGAAAAAGGAACACAGTCTATCTAAACTATTTAATTTAATTCAATTATTTAATTTACCTAAATGACCTCTATGTTGATAACAACATCTTTTTATTTTAAAATTGAAAATTTAGATTTAAAATTTAGATTTTTTAAGGATAGGTTGTGCTAATACATGATCGTCTTTTTAACCTCATTCACTAGACCGCGCAAAGGGCACGTGCATCCCTGGGCTTAGCTTGCTTGCTACTAATGAAAACGTGATGACGACAGGAACATACACAAATATTTATACTGCTAACACCAATATTTAGCCACTATCTTTGATCCTAACTCTGAGACCTCAGTAGCTTTAAGGTCCGCCACTCCAACGTTTACATGTAATCAAAGTTAAATTTAAAAAAAACAAATTAATTTACTGAGTCCTTAATATTGTTTGTATATTAAGCTTTTGGTTCTTAGTCAACACACAAGGCCAAGTTGTTAAAGGGTCAACCTGGCGGGGCTGAGAATGTCGGCTGCATTCAGACCCTGCTCATTATACAGCTAATCTGCTTTTCACTTAGATGGAGGCAGTGCTAGCTACTCTATGACACTGGGTGAAAGCAGCCTGTCATTACTTCACAGACGAAAGTCACCGACTTAATTGTCCGAATGATCGGTCCAGGCTACACAAGCTGTGCAATCACACGTGCTTATATATTTTTTTTAACCTATATCTATTTACATTCACTTTAATGAAAATTTAAAAAATGAGATATGTTATCCTTGCTAACTTTTGAGTATTGTGATGGACCGAGCAGTGAAAGAACGTCAGGCACAGGTTAAAGTGCAAAAAATTTATTTTTGTATTTCACTCTAAAACACACTTGGTTAAATTATACAGAAAATTCAAAATCTTGGGCCCATAAAAGAGGTCAAAATAACAGAACTCTTCTCAAAAGCTGCCAACAAACAATACTACTAACTCAAACAAACTAACCTACCTAAATGAGACAAACGGGAAACTAAAACAGTGGCTGATTAGCCAACAAAAACACAGAAAGGCGTAGAACACCGAAAACCCAACTAAAACTAACATAAGAAAATTCCATTTCCCCCCACGATCCAGAATTGTGGTATGACCCAATTTGCAGGTCTCCACTTAGGCTTGCTCCGCCCCTTTTCCACCTTTTAGCTCATCAACCAAGGGCTGGCAGCAGCTGCCGCTGAGGTAACTCAGAAAACTAGTGATGGGATTTCCGGCTCTTTTTAGAGAACCAGCTCTTTCGGCTCGGCTCACTAAAAAGAACCGGCTCTTTTGGCTCCGAACCGGCTCTTCAGGTTGTTTTGTTGCTTTAATTAATTTATTATTAACAATAATATAAAATTATGCACCAAAGGAATTACTAATGTAAAAAAAAGTGGTTTTATTTATAAATGTTTATATATAAATATATGTGGTGGCCCCTAGAGACAAAGCACGTACAAACTCTAAAGCATATACAAACTCCAAAAAGCACGTACAAACTCCAAAACACATTTCTAGCGTTAAGTGAACTTCCAAAACAGAGCTACCTAGATCACTTAAATTACACAGTTGAAAGCATATGTGTATTGTTTGTGTATTTATAGACAAGCACTCATATATATTCAAATAATAAAAAAAAAAAAAAAGTTGATTTACCTGTTACTACCACACACCAAATCCGGTCGTTGATACTTCCTGGCTTGTGTAGCCACTAGGTAACAAAAGCTCAACACTGCGCCTAGCATTCTGGAACACTTCTGTTGTCTTTTGTACGTGCTTCGGGGTTTTTACGTGCTTAGGAGTTTGTATGTGCTTAGGAGTTTGTATGTGCTTTGGAGTTTGTACGTGCTTAGGAGTTTGTACGTGCTTAGGAGTTTGTATGTGCTTTGGAGTTTGTACGTGCTTTGTCTCTAGGGGCCACCATAAATATACTTTATTTATTCACTCTACATAAAATGTAATAAATAAATCATATAATACAAAAACCAACTATTCACATTTTAAACTTTTAACTATTTAAATTTTCAGCTTTTTCCTTTTAAACAAATTTAAAGTGATACAACACAAAACACTGCAAACCACAACACAATTAAATATAAATTAAAATATGAAAACAAAAAGAACATGCATATTCTCTGTCATATGGGCCTGCATGAATAACCTTTCTGAATCCTTTATCATCCGCAACTGAAAATAGTTGTGGATGATCACTATACCTTTCTAATGTGACGTGTTGTCCCTGGCTCTCTTTCTCTCTCTCTCCCTCCCGCTCTGTTCCTGTGCTACTGCCCCTCCCCCCTTGTCCCAGCGCAAAGCACAAGGCTCGCGTGCGGAGTGAAGCGAAAAAAAGGGCGAGAGAGAGGGAGAGAGAAAGAAAAATAAAAAAAAACACGGCTCGCGTCGTTCACGTCAAAGATCCGGCTCTAAGAGCCGTTTCGTTCGCGAACGACACATCACTACAGAAAACAAAGAAAGATTAAATCATACATAAATACCAGTGTAAGATAAAATGTGCGCACTTATTTTAGAATACAGTGTTATGTGATTGTATAAGTAAATTAATTCTAAACCAAAACCAATTCTTTATTACCCTGTAAATTAAAGTCTATATTTAAAGAAAGAAAAATGTAAGTGCAGTGTTATGGGTTAAGCCTCTATTGTAACACTGATGTTCGGTAGATATTACCACTGTGTAGCTGTAACTGCAGCCATCACAAGTATATTAAATTATTCTAAGTTAACATAAAAAATGTTTTAATTTTAATTATTTAACTCCGAACATCAGTGAGGTACACCTGAGGGGGATATCTGTGGTTGGCAGTCTTGAAGAACACCAGCACATATCTATACATGAAGGATGGAGGGTCCGGATACTTATTTTACACTTAATGGAGTGCTATGGAAAAAAGTGAGTATTTCTTGTACATAAACTAAATAAGTTATAAGTTGGGGGGTTTTTTGGTGGTGGTTTGTGTGTGCGTGTCATTTTCACTGGGGCTACATTTGGGCTTCTTGGTCAGAATGTCAGGGACACTGCGCTGTGCAGGCCCAAGTAAAATGACTCCAGTGGCAGCTCCTAAAGTGTGTGCGGCAGGGTGATGAAAATAAAGAGGATCAGTCAAAAATGTTTGATTTCCTTTATTCTGCCAAAGCTTCTGCTCTTTGTATTTGTTTATTTTACAAGAAATCTACAGAAAAGTAAAGTTTTTGTTTATCCAATTTTATTAAATGCAACTGTTTTTGCTTGCAGCCTAACTTCAGGAATAAAGTCAATTTTGGCATTATCGATAGTAGATCAGTTTCCATGTTTGTAGGACTGCCATGGCACAGGATATGTAAGTATCTACACTTCAACGGATACACACAACAACAATTTAAAAAACCTGAATACTGATCAGTTTTTCAATCAGTATACTGAGTGTCATTGTGATTATAAAAATAAATATACAGTTTGTATGTACTCAATTTCCATATCTTTAAAATATGTATGCACATTATATGTCACTTATCCAAGTGACATCTTCAGTTATATGCACATTATAGATGCATAAATAATAACATTTGTTTAAATCTATTGTGAAGTTGGCAAAAAGGTTTGTACAACCATGTGAACCATTTTTTGCCGGGGCCCCCTTGTTTTACAAGAAAAATGTTCGCGCCCCCCGCGCGTGGACGCACGCACGTGCACGCACAAACACATCCTCCAACCACACACACCCATATTTTGCTCCATTGCGGTTTATTTCACACCTCAAACATTTAGTAAACAATTAAGCAAATACAAGTAATCTGCAATAAATTACAGGTGGTAAGAAAATAAACTACTAACTCTTTTACGCTACGTCCGCACCTATTTTTGAAAACGCAGCTGTTTCGTCCACACGTAAACGGCGTTTCGAAACACCGAGAACAGAGATTTTTTTAAAACTCCTTTTTTGCGTTTACGTGTGGACGAGGAATACAGAGTTCGTCACGCAACGTCAAAGGTATGTGCCTTTCTTCACGTCACGCTGTGCGCCACGTTATTGTTTACATGAGATGAATTGCAGAATGGCAGATAGAGACAAAATACTGTTACTGTTAATCTGACTATCTGCAGGTTTTACACGCTTACATACACACGCAGTTACTGTCCCTCCGTTTAGAAAGGCAGAGGCGTCACGGTGTGATTATTTTACATGTAGTTGTTTTTTTTTTCCTCTGTAATAATGTTCAACATTGCTATCATTGCTACATTTTTCAAAAAAATTCCTCTGCAAAATGGGTTCAAAAACATAAACAACTGTGGGATACTGTTTGTCTGTGATTTGAACCGGGGGAACAAATCGTGGCAGGATCAGCCTGATGTTATTTGTATCCCACTGTAACTTTACTGTATAAAGAGCTAACATCTCCAAAATGTCAGGAGTAGTTAGTCATTACAACAAGTGTTTGTGAACTAAAAATCAAGAATGTGGGATACTGTTTGTCCGTGATTTGGAGAGCCCAGCGCTGCTCCCGAAGGGAAAACCAGTTCTGCAGGGGAGACCTACCTTGGCACTTGTGCAGGTGAAGCCAAAGGGAAGATATGCTTCACCATATTTTCTAGTCTTTGGCTTAGAATGAAGTTGGTTTGGAAACACATTCAGCGATGCTTCATCTCCTGCTTTGCGTTTGTGTGGGCGCCCGTGCTAGCAGTGTCCAAGCGTTTTGGTTTTTTTTCCCTTTTCATGCCGCGCCCCCCCTGCAATGGCTCTGCACCCCCCTAGGGGGCGGGCCCCACACTTTGGGAAGGTCTGGTATAAAGTGTGTGAAACATGATACTTGATCTTGGCTTACTCCATCTCCTAACAATTGCAAACATTCACAACCACAGACTGGTGTGCTTCGTTGTTGTTTTGTCCTCTCTGAGCAAATGTCAGACATAGTTTTGGAGCTCACAGGATTACAGACAACTTGACATTAACCAAACAACTGCAAATAATCTTTCAAATCTTACTTTACCGACCCTTTTCTCTTGTTTAAAAATTACAGGACGCGTGGTTAGCCCTTGCAGAACTCATAGGCCAGCAACTGGATTTCTGGAGGAGTGTCTACGCAATGTCAGGAAAAGACTTCGTTCTATCAGGAAGAACAATTCAGCACCAAAGGAACCCAAAGAAAATGTTCATCTTGCCTGGTACTAGAAGACAGATTTGTTTCTGCTTTTTGCAGCAATCTAAGGTCTGTTGATGGCTGCTTCAAAGCATTTTTTGTTTTTGGTGCAAGTTACCCAAAGTCATGTGCCCAGGTTCGGGAATTCCTTCACACTGTCATCTATCCCAAGAATAGATGAATCCCAGGACATCACTCAAATATGATCAAATGAATGAGGGCTCATTTGCTATGATGGAAGCGTAAAATGTTGCTCATAAAGGTGCATGAAATGATCTGAGAGGGAGATTCACTCTTGCCACTTTTCCAAAGAGTTGATGTATGTTAGGTACTGAGATAATCAGGGGTGCACACAAGTGGTCCGCAGGTGCGCATTCGCTGTGAAAATAAAAGACGCGCACCAGATACGAAGTTGCAACGCGCGTTTGTGTACATAACATTTTCTGGAGGAGGACAGACATTTGTTTAGAACTCCTAAAGATGTCGAAGGAGCAAGCTCCTTTAAGCAATTACTTTGGTGTTCCTCCACCTCCAAAGAAATGTCAGAAGGAGTCCGAACCGCAAAAGAAGCGCGTATTCTCGGAAAAGTGGTTGCAGAAGGAAGGTGAGCTTGCTTCAAACAAATGCTGAACGCACAGAGATCTGGTGCAGAATATGCCGTGAAAATCCCACTCTAGCAGACAAAAACAGTGCCTTTTATATGTACGCAAACGCGCGTTGCAACTTCTTATCTGGTGCGCGTCTTTTATTTTGACAGCGAATGCGCACCTGCGGACCACTTATGTCCACCCCTGGAGATAATTCATCAATTCTTCAGTTTTTTAAAGTTAAGAGTTTATATTTTTGTGTTACTTGCATTTTACTTTCATTGATATATTTTTTATGAATTTGCTGTCTATATATCATATGGTAATAAAAAGATTTTTTGAGAAAATCTGTTTTTGTAGCTAGTTTTTATATGCTGATTTTTATAGTAAGTGGAAATCTTAACCCAAACATTAATGGAAATATAGCCCATGTGATGGGTTCTGACTTTCGACCCAATTTCTGGATAGTTATCCTAACCCTGTATGCTGGGTCAAACCAGTAACCCAGCCCTGTTAAGTTGAAAAAAACCCAGCATTGGCTCGGTCCATATTTGACCCACTGTTGGGTTACTGATTGGGTCATTTTTAACCCAGCATTTCTAAGAGTAAGGATAAAAGTGAACGGTTACTTGACAGAAGAGGTGAGTCAAACTAGGGGATTGAGGCACGGCTGCCCCCTTTTGGTATTGCTTTACGTGTTATATGCAAAACCTTTTGCATGTGCAATTAGGGAAAATTCTGCTATTAGGGGGACAGGGTTACCGGGGGGTGAGGTTTTAAAAATCTCACAATTTGCGGACAATACGATGTTGTATTTGGACAACGACGAGAGTGTTCGGGAATCTATAAGGGTTATACATGACTTTTTGAGAGCTGCGGGGTCAAAAATAAATGTGGAGAAGTCAATATATAAATATTTGGGAAAATGGACGCACAGAAAGGAGAAAATCTGCGAATTCTCGTTATGTGAGGGGCCCATGAAGGTGTTGGGGATAACATCTGGGAATTTAGAGGGAGATGCAAATGTAAATTGGAAGAGGAAATTAAGGAGGGATGTCCCTTTTATCCCGCTGAAGCTCGACGCGATTTTCTATAGTAATGTAAGTAATTTGCTGAGTAAGACCTATACGCATAAATGTCAAATTTTAATGTGGTTTTGGTTATCCGGGCCTTTCCAGTTTTTGGTTAAATGGGATAATAACGTGCCAAAGGCGGAAGATAGACCACACTACTATGTACAAGTGAATGACTGGAGAAAGAAGCACATTGAATGCAAGGATGTAGAGGTAATCATGAAGCATAGAGAGTTATATAGGAGTTTGGTAAAAAAAAAAAAAAAAAAACAACAAAAAAACCCCCATTATAATACACAAATTGCTGTGGTGAAAGAAGAGGTGTGGGGAAGGCTTCAAGATAAAGCACTGAGCAGTAAGCACAAGGACTTCAACTGGTTGCTCCTGCACAGGACATTACCTGTGAGGGCCACAATGCATTCACATAAACTGGGGAAGGACAAATATTGTCCAAGAGAAAATTGTTTTGAGGAAGAGGCTATAGTGCATGTGATGTGGGAGTGTGGGTTTGCCAAAAGGGTTTGGAAGGGGGTAAAGAAATGTTACGAATGCTTGAGGGATATAACATATGAGGGCTCTGTGTATTTTGAAATAAAGGAAGGAGGAAAGCAGCAGAGGGCAAAAATCTACCTGCTGTTATCAACAGTAAAATTTAAATTATGGCGGGAACGGCAAGGATGGATTACAGGAGCATAAAGATGGACGAAGGGAACATGTAAAAGAATTGAAAAGGAAATAGAACAAATATGTATATATGAGATTTTAAAATGGGGGTGGAGAGGATAAAGGATAGGTGGAAAGCTATTTTTACAAAACCTCCATGAGTAGAGGGGTAGGGGAAGGGGATTAGACCATCTCGTCGGAGAAGTATGAAAAGGATGGATAGGATGGAATAAGGATACTGAAATAAAGGTGTAAGAATATATGTGTCACGGTTCTGGGTCAGTTTGACCCAGTATGTTGAGTTGTTATGTTAGGTGTGTTTTTTGCATTATGGATTGTTTTCTTATTCTCTTGTAGTGCTTGTGTTGGTGATGGTGATGATGATTATTATTAGAGTTTCATATTTCTGTTTATTCGTGGTTAAGGATTTGTTGTCTCATGTATAGTTTGAGTTCCATGTATTATTTTCTGTCTGCCTCTCAGTGTTGAGTCTGTCTTTGTGAGTGTGTTCAGTTTTACTGCTCCCCTGCCTCGTTAGTAGTGATGGTAAATTTGATTCTTTTTACTGAATCGAGTTTTAATGAGTCACTCACCAAAGTGAATCGGGTTTTTTGAGTCATTTGATTCACTGAGTCAGTTGACCAGAGAGTGCAAAAAATGTACATTTTCACTCAAACTTAATTTCTTTTCTCTTTTCATGTAAATCCTACTGCTAAGATGAGTGATTCTAAAAGAAAACAATTTTATAAAGCAAAAAAGAGCAAAAAAATTTCTAAAGGGAACATTATTTTATTAGTATTTTCCTTAAATGTGTCAAGTATATATTTTCTCATCTAAATGTCCACTGAGCCGTGAGCCAGGGGGCGGTAATGCGCCTTAACATTGGTTGCCAACCAAGAAGAAGAAGCTGTGAGCCCGGAGGGAGGGGGTGAGTGAGTGAGTGATTCGTTCGCTCTATGATTCAGCACAGGAGGGAGGGGGTTAGCGAGTCCTGAGTGACTCGCTGGCTCTACGATTCAGCACAGGAGGGAGGGGGTGAGCGAGTCCTGAGTGACTCGCTGGCTCTACGATTCAGCACAGGAGGGAGGGGGTGAGCGAGTCCTGAGTGACTCGCTGGCTCTATGATTCAGCACAGGAGGGAGGGGGTTAGCGAGTCCTGAGTGACTCGCTGGCTCTATGATTCAGCACAGGAGGGAGGGGGTTAGCGAGTCCTGAGTGACTCGCTGGCTCTACGATTCAGCACAGGAAAGGAGGGGGTGAGTAGCTCAAATGTGCTGTTAGCATGTTAGCAGAGCGATGCTACTGTGAACCGAGGATATTGTCTTGATGTGAGCTTCTACTCGGTTTTTTCTTCCAGTTCAGAGCAGAAATGTTTTTGTTAAGATACTGGATGTTGTGTTTTTCTCCACAATTTTAATTATAAGCTAGATATATTGCTGCTAACAGCAACAGGGATGAGTCAGTGAGTCAGTTGGGCTTGTGAATCATGATTCATGAGTCAGTAAAGTGATTCTCGAGTATTGAACGATTCGTTCATGATTCGCGCATCACTACTCGTTAGCCCTGATCTCTCCCAGCTGTGTCTCCCTCCTGTCTTCCATTCCCTGATTACTTCCCTGTTTAAATTAGCCCTGTGTTTGCCCTTGCTCAGTGTCACATCGTACCCTCACGTTAACTGTGTGTTCCGTCTGCTAGCCTGCCTGCTTGCTTAGTTTGTTTCTGTATTCTTAGTTTAGTTAAGTTTATGTTTCTTTTCTGCCCAGCAATAAAGCTGAGTGTTTTGAGTTTACCTCGGCCTCCGAGTCCTGCATTTTGGGTCCTTCCTCCCTGCCTGCCTGCACACAGCCATGACAATATGTTGATAATGGTTTGTTTTGTTAAGTTACATTGTAAAAAAAAAAATCCTAAAAAACCAGTAATATTCCGGCAGCCGGGGCGCCAAAATAATACCGTAAAATAACAGAAAATAACTTTCTCATAAAAATACAGTTATTTTCAGTAATCACAATACAGTTTGTTGCCCTAATTTTACATGTGATTTTGGCTTTCTCAAGTGGTTTTAAACATTAAATTAGGAACATATTAATGTGATTAAACAATGAAATTACCTATAAACAAGGTCAATGAATGTGGCAATATGAATAATAATGCTTAAACTTACAGAAATATACAGTTGGTTTAAATAACATTATTTGATGTAAAAAAAAAAAAAAAAATTATATTCAATTATATTTCATGTAATACTACAGTATACAACACAAAATAATTTGATTTCTCTTTCAAAACAAGTCAAAAACTAAATATTGGGTTTAATATTACATTTTACTGTTAATTTTAGATAATAACACATGCAAATTTAGTTTTTAGGTGTAATTTAACATAGATTTCCTGAATATTTACTGGACTTTCAATTTGAATTAAGTATGCTCCCTGTAAGATTGTCGGTTTTATCTGTAACAAAACATCCAAAGAACCCTTATTAAACAAAACACCTGATTATAATAAAATCAAGATTATGTTAATTCTTGATCATATGTTGTGTATGAGCAGTTTTTACATGTTCATTTTACTTATAAGACATGAGACATAGTTTCAATCATTAACATGGATTTTACTGACAAAATGACAACGCTTCCTGGAAAAACCCAAGAACAACTTACTTATGCATGAACAAAGGCACATAGAAAAAAAATCTAATTCAAACGCACATTTGAGCACAAAAGAAGGGGACACTGCCACCTCGAATGTTCATCTGCCTCCCCACATCTGGAACAACGAAAAGGGTTGAGGCAAATAACCTGCACACTCATACACATAAACACATGATAAATGCATGGGGGTTAGAAGTAGCTCTAGCTTTCTGAAAGTCTCACATTTAGGGCTGCTGCTGGCCATTTGAAATTTGCAGTGTAATTATATGCAAAGAACAACTAGAGTAAAACAAAAGCCTCATTGTTATGCTGATTATACTTAACTGATAAGCATTGATATGTTGTAAGTTGTCACTTTAACACTAACTTTTACCAAAATAACTGAATGGATGGGACTGTGTTTGCAGAGAAAGCACCATTAGTGTGAATGTATAGCCTATTACAATAAACTGAGGTGAAGATAATACTTAAGACAATGCTATACCTGAAGCAGGACAGAGTGACAGAGAAGCCTGTCAGCAGACAGTAACATACTAACTGGCTAGAGCTAATGCTAGCTAAATGTGAATAGGATTTGCGGCCTATATTTCACTTTTCCCTATCAAGCAGGCCACCCTTGCTGTTGACATTGGCTGTCAACCAGAGATCAGTGCTACTGAACACCAGATTATGTTATCCTCAGGATGAAAATAAGACCTTTTTATTCTCTCCACTCGTGGTCCACAATTTTGGCGATCAATGTCAGAACCTTTGGATTGACTGCAAGGTGTTTCTTAGATGTGTTCCGCTCCACTTTGGATCCCTTGTCGGTGTTTATCTTAAAGAGGCATCTGTCGAATGAAAAACAACTTAATTAAGAAACTGAGGACTGGACTGTATGTGTTTTTTACATTTGCAATTAATCTAAGAGTGTAGATTGAGCTTGCTTTTGAGTGCGCGTTTGGACATACAGGTCATTGTGGAACAGAGGGGTGATGCAAAGATGTTTGGTTAACCTGTGAGTCTCTATAGAGATTGAAAATGTGACGTCATTCAGGGGTAAAACCGCAAAGGATTCTGGGAACTCGTGGCAAGAGGTACTAGCACACACAGGCTTTCAATTGAAATCAGTTACACAGCGATAAAAAGAAACACAAAAAATGGCAAGAAGCTGTTGTATTATTAACTGCAATAGCCGGTCGCATGACAGCCACGGGAAGCCGACGGGTAAAGAGATCAGTTGTTATCGGATTACGTCGTTGAAGAGAAATTGTTCAAGCCATGTTTCCGAAGTAACAAAGAGCCGACGGATGGCCTGGATTGCAGCCATTCGAAGACCAAATATAACGTCCCAGAACACTCCAGCTCACATGTTTGTCTGCTCCAAGCATTCCCACAAAGGTCAGTGTTTTGTAGTAGTTAATACGTCATTTTTCTTAACATAATTGGTGATATAGGTTACAAGCAAGTCTGGCGCTGAACAGAAATTGTCGCACTATGCTCCTTTGTTTATTGTGCATAAATAGTGAATTGTCCTGACAGAATATTGCGTTTCGCTTCTGTTATTACCATGGTACAATGACAAAAAGATATATTTTTATTCACAGGATAAAACAGTTTTTTTGTATCACTAATTGCCCAGTACGATTACAGCATACAATATTATTGTCACTGCTACATTTCTGTAATGCGTACCAGAAATTATTTCCACTACTAATTAATTACTCAAAGGCTCAAAGGTCCTATTAATAAACTGTGTCCCGATTCGTGATTGAGGTGAGAGACAAACGACCTCTGGTCCAAGTGCGTCAAAACAATGATTTTATTAAACACATGTGTGGAAAGATACACAGCTTTAGATTGCCAACACCGATCTCCCATCAAAACATACTTTCAGCATGGTTTTATTATGTCAGGGTTAACGCCCCTTCTCGCGTTAGACAAAACATCACATGTATAGGTTATAATTAATGACAGTTCAACAAGTTTCTGTGTTTAACAGCTTTTTTCCCTATATGGTTGTCTGGCTCCTCCAGATGCTTCCTGTAGACCCCGGATCACTAGTTGCCAAGCAGAGACAAAGCAAGATGTCTTTCACCTTTACCCTAGAA
The DNA here is from genome assembly GCF_036321145.2 of Pelmatolapia mariae. Taxonomy (NCBI): domain Eukaryota; kingdom Metazoa; phylum Chordata; class Actinopteri; order Cichliformes; family Cichlidae; genus Pelmatolapia; species Pelmatolapia mariae. The sequence continues at coordinate 36,174,138 of NC_086239.1, read as the reverse complement.
ATTATACTTCATGTTTATGTGTATGTAAGCGTGTTAGGCCTTCATTCACAGCATTCAAGTCATTTCATCAATATATCAGTTCAGACATAACGCTGAACGAAGCTTTCAACCTTCATTAGACTGTATGCTTAACTCTATTATGAGCACAAATGCAATGCGTGTAATATCATGATCAAAACTCTGTTTAATAAATGGAATAAATGTTTAATCAAATGCCACTGCTCAAAGCTTAATAAAAAAATTAAAAAAAAAAAAGAATCTACATAATATACAATGATATGATCCCCACATTTCCCTCTCTTTGGCCTTTGAAAAAGGCCAACACCCTTTCCATTGTCTCACTCCTCGGTCCACTCAGCCACCTCCACCAACGGCATCATAGACCCCGGACCATTTGGCCCCAAATCCATAGCCCTCTCTATCAGTTTCTCCAGCACCCGTCTGGCACAAGGAATGAGACAACAACCTGTAACCAATATTCCTATGAAAGTAACCAGAGAAAACATGGCAGACATAAACACACCCTTCCATTGCCCAAACACAGATGTCACCCAGTTCTCCAGCGAATGTGTATTTATGAAGACGATTTGTGAGGTAAACTTACCTTTGTTCGTACGATGGTCTTTCGTTCTACATGGTGCATTTCAAGGTCCTGTACCCATCCATCGGTAAACTGTACCTGGGCTTGTTGCAGTGACCTGAAGTTACTAAAAACTTCATGAGTGTATGCACTCACTCCAAGAACCGTATAATTATAAATATGAGCGTGGTGAAAGTGGGCAGCACGCTAACATCTTTTGTCCACTCTGTGTGCTCGTAAGGGTCTAACCCTTTCACTCCTTTGATTTTTTTTCCTCGTATCTTTTCTTTGACTTTTCATCAAGTCTGTCTTTGTACGGACCGGCATTGTTCTCCTTCGTTTTGTACATACCTTTTTTGGGGGGCAAAGAAAAAGCAAGAAGGTATTGGAACCGGAGAATGAACATTTTGCGGTGCTGCAAATGCTTGCGTTTGATGCATTGCTTTGATTGTTTTGCCACTAGTACCCAGCATGCAATGCGTGAAAGTCACGTGGTCTGTCAATCTCTATTCCAAACACTATCTCAGGGTAGTGAAACATCTGTGAACATTACTACTCAAAGGTCTCTTTCTATAACTTGACATGAGGATGAATCAAGGATATTTCAGAGACAGCCGTCTGAAACACAAATATTAATTATTTATTGATTTATCAATCTACAAATCATCTCAACACTCAAGCATTGCTCAGTCTTATGTGTTTTAGCTGCATATGAAAGGAGATCTGATGATTTGATTTGGATTGTTTAACTTTAGATTTCAATGTATAAAATTGACTGGTGCCACCTTACCTTTGCTGCTTGGGCTACTGGATAAGAAATGTTCACGCAGTAGTAAGAGCCAAACATCAGGATAAGTGCGTCGCTGAAGATAGTGGTACAGCCATTCACAATGGTCTGGTCCACAGATAACATGAAGTGCTCGGCTGCCAAAGTAGAGTTTCCGATTGTGTACATCAACAAGAGACAAGGGGACAGTGAATTAAAGACATCAAAGACAGAGTTAAATTTCAAACCTCTGACTGTACTTGCATCACCATTTTGTAGTTCTTAAACAGTGTCATTGTAGTCTTGTACTGTACGGATTGGAGCATGGTGTTCAAAATTTTCTAGCTCACTTCTGGTTATCAGACAATAATGGCAGAAATAGTGAGCGGTACAAAAATTTTCAGTGAATCCACCAACATTATGTGACCCCAAATTGTCACCAGCAATACAAAAGACAGTTGCCTTAGCAATGTTTCCATGAACATTCGGTCCATTTGTCTCCAGTTCTCTAAGATCTGCTATCAATTGAGAAAAAACTTTCTCATGGCCAAAACGTACAAAATCAGCTTCTTGGCACAAAAGCAAAAGCTGCAAGTTGTCAACAGTGGATCGATGAAAAGCATCAAAATTTGCAAAAGTGAAGTAGACACCAAGTATTTTGTGTTTTTTCTTTGCTGATCCAAGGGATCAGGGATTTGCTGCATCTTGATACAGTATCACTTTCAAAGTGAGACATGACTCAGAAAAAAGGATTGTATTTGTATTTAAATACAGATCCATCGCACACATCATTTAAAATATGAGGTGCACTTGTATTCCTTGATGTAGAACCCTGTTCCAGCATATCAGCATCTTTTAGCAGAGCTTTCAATGTATGTTTTATGGATACATATTGAGCATATTGCTCCTTTCTGTTTTCGTCAAACCCCCCAAAAATGGGCTGTGGATGTACATAAGGAAAATTCTCCTCAAAATACTGTTTTCGTTTGTACTCTGTGGAAAGGGCTGAGCTGCAGGATGCATGGGTATCTATCTCATCTAGGGTCTTCAAACACATCTTTCATTTCTGTCTCAGATATTTCGGTTTTTGTTTGTAACAATGTTTTAAGTTGATTCTTTTTGTATTGCAGGCACATTCCATTAAGACTATTCATTTCTTCTACGATCAGCCTTATTGTAGAGGAAAGGATAAGGTGTTTTGCCTGAAATTTCATGTAAAACATGCACAGATTTTTCATGTACAAACTTTTCCTTTGTGCAATGTCTAGTACATCCTCCTCAGGAACGTCATCAGGTGGCCCTTCATCTGACTGGCTTTCAGCAACAGGGTACTGAACCTCACTAGGAACTGAAGGAAGACCGTATGAACCAGAGACATGGACAGCTGTAGAGTGTTTGTGCTTTCTAGATAAGTGGGCTGTGAAAGACGACACAAGTTTTATCACAGTTTTTAAATGGGCAACACACTTCCTCTCTTCTTGAAATGTGAGTTTTCAGGTGACAGAATAGGTCTTTCAGATCAATCAACTGTTTCTGACAATGAGGTTGTTCACATATAAAGGGTGCTTGCAAAGCCAGACACTATGACACAGCAGATGACCGTTGATGATGGCGGTAAACATGACATTTAAAAGCATTGTAATTTCTGAACTGAAACTTGCAACCTTCTATACAACACACAAACTGATAATGTGGCTCATTTTTACAAAGCCCTTGATGCTGAACGTACCCTTTTAGGGTTCTCATTAAAGCACCACAACTGCGACAGATGTAATCTTTTGACATCTGTAAATGCAGCACAATACTCACCTGTTGCATACTTAATTTCACATTAACACAAAAGCATCAGTGGCAGCTGGTCATCACGGGCCACCTAACGGGTATTAGCAGTGTAGAAACTATCCATGTAGCAACTGCTGGGTTTACATGGTCACAGAAAGCTGGCAGCTAACAAATTAGCGAACAACAACTCTGCTAGCCAGCAAGCTAGTGGCTGGTCTAGCTGTATACTAACTGCACCTTATACTGACAGACAACGTGCTTTGCCTTCATAGCTAGGGTTTCCGTGCCTTTTACCGTCTCAGTAAACTCCAAGCCATAGTGGTCAAGCAATACCAAGTTAATTCTACTAAGCTGAGTTTAATATACTGGCCTTGCAGCACTGCTTGGATGATCTTTCACCAACCTCTCTCTTCCACCACGCTTTCCACAGTCATACCCCTGACCTATTTTGTGGTTAGTCATGTTGTTATGTGTCCCAGCATCCAATGGCATGTCACGTTGTTTTCATGACTGTGCCCTCACCCCAGGTGCAGAGAGTTGTAGCAAAATGTCTCCTGATAAAACTAGGCCTATTTCTGTTCAGGAATGCTGTGAATACTTTGAGATTTATATTAATTGCAATTCCTACCTCTACATTTATTTTTTAAATATATAATTAGCACAGTGTAGCCTTGCAATGTTTTATATGGTATTTTAGTTTTTATTCAAATTAATTATATTTTCACTTTTTACCTCTGAATTATTGAAACAGACCTAGGTTCACATAAAATTTTCAGCAAAATTATAATTCAAATACTCCTTTGATTATTAATTGTTCTCATTAATTTTAGATCATTTTAGATATTTTTTCATAGTATTAAATTTGAATTTAACAGTTCAATCTGTCAAATAAAAGACAAATATTTGTGAAATTATGATACAATTTGTGAATGTAATTTAACTATATAACTATGCATATGTATAGAAAAATGAAAAAACATGAAAATTATGTTTTATTACATTTACACTGATTTTATGTTATTTTACATTTGCCATGTAAAATCAGTCTATTTATGTAAATCTAGTGATATTCTACAAAAGCAGAAAAAAAAAAAACCCTGTAGTTTCAGTGAGAGGGATGTCAGAACGACTGGAACGAGGAACACCTTGAGATTTGACCTAATGGATAAAGACAGCATTCTTCATGACAGGATATCCTTCAGACAAATAATTCTTTTTGAGGTTTTGGAGACAACCGGAAGAGATCTTCTGCCTTCAGCAAAGTACTGTGAGTAAGCACTATGATGTGGCAAGAAGAAGTTTTGTTTCGGAAGAGGATGAAGAACTACGTAAATATATGGACTGGAAAAAGACAATTCCGCATTAAGTTGGAGTAGGATCCAACAAGTGAGGACGGCTACCGACACCCGCCACAGTATTCTCCATCGGTGCAGACAGATGATACCCTGTCTACACAGGGCAGCCGCTGTGCTGCAGGAAATACGGGCATGCGGCGGCATGTTGTGATCAGGTGAGGTGTCGAAGTTGTGGCAAAATAGGCCACACCACAAGGGATTGTAAAGTGCCCAAGAGGTGTCACCTATGTGACTCAGAAACACACATAGCTAGAGACTAGACCCTATGCAGTGGTGGTAAAGGCTGGATTTACGGCGAAGGAACGTGTTGTGGAGCAGAAAATTTATAGTTCTTGTTATGGGAAAAATAAGAACAATGACAATGAATGTCAGAGGGATGAGAAGCGCCCGCAAGAGGAAAATTGTTTTTGAGTTTTTGTTAAGTTGCCATTTTCATATTTGCTCAGTCCAGGAATTTCATTTGAGAGACGAGAAGGACGCTGTTTGTGTTCTCTAAGGAATGGCGGGGAGGTGAAGCGTGCTGGAGTATTGGGAGCATACATGGGTCCGGAGTTGGGGTATTATGTGGGTCTAAAGAAATACAGATAGTAGAAAGTTTTACTGTAATTCAGGGGAGGGTAATGGTGGTTAACATTAAAAAAAGGGGGCCCAATGTCGAATAATTAATGTATACGCACAGGTGGAGCCTGTGCCCATGTAAGGAACTTTTTTCAAAGATGGACACATGTCTTCTGACCAGAAAAATTATTATTGTGGGGGGGAATTCAACTGCTCCTTGGAAAAAGAGCATTCCTCCCTCCCTTTCAGGACCCTTATAAACAAATAATGGTTTAATAGATGTAATGGGGAAGGTGTGTGGAAAGGAAGTTGGTTATACGTGGGAAAACACAAGGAGGGCGACGAGTAGATTACATTTTAGATTACATTAGACTACATTTTAACAGACAATAAGAGCAGAATACTTGAAGGAAAGACAATTCCTGTATTTTTCACAGACCATCACACAGTCATGGTGGAGGTAGAAATAAGGGGGCCTGATTTCAGCAAGGGGTATTGGAAAATGAATAACGAAGTTCTCACAGAATATGCTTTTAGGGAAAGTTTTGCAAAAATCTTTCCAATTTGGGTTGAGATGAAATGCTTATATAGACATAAAGTAGCTTAGTGGGAGGACATAAAGAAGAAAATTTTAAAAATTTACTTTGGATTATTGCATAAAAAGGTCAAGAGCTCAAAAGAAAGAATTTGCTACAATTCGGAGAGAAATAGCTGAAATTCATACACTTAGAAATTTAGGAGATGATAGTGATAAGGAGGGGCATCTGGAAAACCTGAAAATGTGGCAGGAGGAACTATTTGAGAGAAGAGTGAGGGCAATGATATAGAAATTAAAGCAAGAGAAATACATGGAGCATGAGAAATGCTCCTCATATTTTTTTCAGCAAAATGAAGATGCAGGATATGAGGGGTATAATAATGGAATTGGAGAGGGAAGAGAAAATGATAAGAGAGAGGAAGGAATTAATAAGAACGGTAGAAGATTATGACGGAAAGCTGTTTATGGAAGAGAAAACAGACAAGGGGATGGGTGAGAGGTTTTTGGGGTTTGTGGGGAAGAGGTTCCCTGATGAAATATATGAAGATTTGGAGGAGGAACTGACATTAGGAGAACTGTATAATGCCGTTGGGGCAATGATGGCTTGACAAAAGAGTTTTATGTGACATTCTGGGACCTTATTGGACACCATCTTTTGGATGTCCTTAAGGAAATTATTGAAGAAGGTGAGATGCCGCAGAGTATGAGAACGGGGATAGTAACTATGTTATATAAGATTGGTCAGCCAAGCCAACTTGCAAATTATAGGCCACCAACTATGTTGTGTGTGGACTATAAAATCCTGAAAAGGTTGGCAAGAACTATCCCGTACATTGTTGAAATGGACCAGACATGCCGGGTAAAGGGAAGGCAGATTGTTTGGAATCTACCTTTACATAGAGACATGCTTGCATATATTGAAGAGAGGAATTTAGCTGCAATATGCGCGAGTTTGGACCAGCAGACAGCTTTTGATAGGGTAGATCACAAATTCTTGTGGAGAGTCATAGATGCTTTTGGCTTGGGAAGGAGTTTTTTAAAATGGGTAATGATGATGTACACAGATATATATTATATAATTCAAAATTAACAGAAACTTATACGTTATACATTTTGTGTGTAGAGCCTTTGGCGTGCGCAATAAGAGGAAGGCAGACCATTAAGGGGATAACGCTACCGAGGGGTGAAATATTAAAATTTCGCAATACGCAGATGACACAATTTTGTACCTGGTGGACGACAAAAGTTTGAGGGACGCAATACAAATTATCCAGGATTATGAGAAAGCAAGTGGATCCAAAGTAAACAAGGAGAAATCTAGGTATGAATACCTGGGGAAGTGGGAAGGGAGAAAAGACAATATGTAAATATTCTTTCTGTGAGGGACCTATGGAAATACTTGGCATCTCCTTTGGGAATGTGGGTTAGGGGGGGGGGTGTACGCTTTAGAAAAAAAAAAATTCATGCACAAATGTCAGATCCTGTTATGGTTTTGGTTGTCTGTACCGTTCCGGTTCTTAATTGGATGGAATAATAAGGGCCCCAAAGGCAAGGACAGGCCCGGATACTTCCAGCATATGGTTAAGTGGGGAGGGACCTACCAGGAGTGTAAGGATGTGGATGTAGTTATGAATCATAAACTGTGATATAAAGAGTTGGTACGAAAGTGCAATACTCAAATAGCTGTGGTGTGTCCTGAAGTGTGGGCAAGGGCGCAGGATAAAGGCTTGAGGAACGGTTTCAAAGATTTTAACTGGCTCCACTTGCAGAAAAGACTACCAGTTAGGACCACTATGTATACACATAAACTGGGTAAGAAAGATTGTCCGAGGGATAACTCCACAGAAGAGGAAACCATTGCTCATGCATTGTGAGACTGTGATTATGCTAAAAGGGTGTGGAAGGGGGTAAAATACCGCTTTGAATGCCTGAGAAGTGTGACCAATGATGAGATCACATCTTTCGGGATTAATAGAATGGAGAAGCAACAAAAAAAACAATTTGTATGCGGATATCAATTGTGAAATTAAAATTATGGAAAGCACAGCAGGGGCATATAAATGGAAGGAGACTGGAACATGTAGAGCAATAGAGAAATAGATTGAGAGCATATGTTGGTTTGAATTAGAAACAAGGATAAAAGATAGATGGAAAGCTATATTTTGAAACCACCAGAAAAGAGGTGGTAAGTTCTGATAAATGGTTTAAAAATATGAGGCTGGTAGGTGTTTGTCTTTGTAAGGTTAATATGCCTAAGGCCACGCTTTGTATAATTGATTATTCTGTGTTACTGTAGGTATACTATTGATCTGAAATATGTATTGAAATGAATGAATCAAAGGGATCAATGTATAAGAAATGTAAATATGTAGATATGTAAAAAAAAATTTAAAAATCTGTTTTTTATCAGACCGGAGAAGCAAATGGCGACTGCGTCGGCCAGAAACTCCGGTGGGTTTCCTTGAGAAAGGCTACCTGGGCTTTTTCTTTTTTCAACTCTGGAGTAGCATAAATACTACATTTCCAACAGTAATATAACTAAGTATTTTTCTGTTTACTAGCTCCACTTTACTATTTCCTGCTGTTAACACAGTGCAATGAAACTACAGCTTTATTCAAATTCATTTAAATGTTCTTTGTGACACTATAACTAAAATGTGACTTTCCTACCTCAATGTTGTGGCGTGTTACAGAACTGTTTGCACAATTTGATCCAAGATATTTTTGTAATTATTTAATGAAGCAAACCATTTTTATAATTTCCCAGAGGTAGATTTTTGTTAGTACAAAAGGAATTTGTTATTTACGTAAATTTAAAAAGTAGATTAAAAAAAAATTAAACTTAGCAAACCCAGCTTACTTACAACTGGGTTCGTCAGGCACTCTTTTTGGCTTTAGTGGTTATTATTATTTTTACATGCTTCCATCACCCGTTTCTGCTTGGTGACAACTCATACTTTCCGACTTTTTCCCTCTCCCTTGCTCACAGACACATAACAGGTATGGCAGTCCATTCTCCCTGCAACACGGACTACACTGCCCATGATGCTACATTCTTTAGGGCTATGCCTGTAACACTTTGCCTATTGCCTTCATATTAAATAATTTTTGTTAATCATTTTTAAAAATATTTCTTCACGTCATTATGCGGGCCGCAAGCAGAGGTGAGATGGGCCGCGAGATTGAGACACAGACATTAGAGCCTCTTAATGCGTGTTTTGTTTTGGTTTCGACCAGCGTGGAAAGCAAAAATAAAGAAGGCATAGCATTATGAAACAGGAAAATACTGCTGTGTAATCCATTCATTTCAACATAGTAACTGCATTCTGAATACCACCTTTTTAAACGGTAACTGTAACAGAATACAATTACTCATATTTGGTATTTTAAATACGTAACGCCGGTACATTTATTCCGTTACTCCCCAACACTGCTTCTTGCCATGAAACACTGCCTGCAGGTGAGACAAAGGACGTTGTTTCTTTGCTTCCAGTGAGGGGTTCAGCCCACTGAAACGGACTGAAGCTCTCCCTCCCTTCTCCATGCACCTTCGACCAGCTGATGGTTGGTATCCTCAGAATCCACATAGCCAGGTGGTAACTGGCATCAACTACAGCCATAAGGATGGCGGAAAACCTGGACTAGTTAAAATACATGCTGCCACTCTTGGGAGGCGGTTGGATGAAGATGTGTATAGCCCCCAGGCAGTGTGGAAACTGCCACTTGTTTGCAAAGTCTCTGGCAATGGCTTTCCACTCAGGCCAGGATTCAGTTTTGTGAAAGAAATACCATCAACTTAATAAGAAAGTAATTCATCAAATGAATCTCTGGTGAATTAATAACTTCCTTTCTTAACCACAAATTTAAATCACTGTTAGACTCTGAGTTCACGTTCCTTTTTTAAATACACATTTAAAAAATACATCTGTGACTCAGAATTGTTTTTGGTGAAAACTCACTATGTTAACTGATGGGATGTTTTTGATAATGTGCAAGTCAAGCTTTCAATAGTATAAGCGTGGGTAATGCATTTCCAGTCAAAATTACCTTCAAGTAATCTTGTTTTTGGTAGGTATAGCGGTGAAATCACAAAAATATGGAAAAGGGTATTGGAAATTTAATAATAGTATACTCAAAGATAACAAATTTAGATGCTGTTTCGAGTCTTTGTTCCAAGAGTGGATGGAACTTACAAACCTATATACCAGCCACAGGCTGGTGGGACAATACAAAACAAAGAATGAAAAGATACATCACAATCACAATTAAGAACAATACAGGCACTCCAGAGAGAGGATGGCGTTATAGCTGAGTTGTGAAGAACTGCTGGAAACACCCACTTTACACTGTGCTCAACTTGTCATGACACTCATTTGACCCAGTGTGTTTTTAGTTTTCTTGCATTTTTATCATTTTGTATTATGTTGAAGTCCAATTTGTTATTCTATAGTACCTAAGTTATTCCGTTTTGCTTTAGTTTATTATATTTGCCGCATGTCTTTTGCCCTCTGTGTCTCCATCTGTGTGTGCTCTTGTGCCTCGTTTCCCCCTCCTTGTGTTTTATTCCATAATGTTTTATCTACACTGAACAAAAATATAAATGCAACACTTTTGTTTTTGCTCCCATTTTTCATGAGCTGAACATATTTCAGAGTGGCCTTTTATTGTGGGCTGTCTAAGGCACACCTGTGCAATATTCATGCTGTCTAATCAGCACCTTGACATACCACACCTGCGAGGTGGGATGGATAATCTCGGCAAAGGAGAAGTGCTCACTAACACAGATTTAGACAGATTTGTGAACGATATTTGATAGTAATGGGTCCTTTTGTGTATATAGAAAATGTTTCAGATCTTTTCCCAGCCCATCATAACTGCCTTTCCTCCACTCCTGCATCATGTTCCTCTGTTTCCCGTTTTATTGTGAAGGTCTCGTGTTTCTATGTTCGTTCTGTTCAGTTTTGCTTCCCCTGTCTCATTATGGTTATTTGTGTCAGCTGTGTTCCTTGTGTGTTCTCATTTCCTTGTTATCCTTCTGTGTATTTATGTCAGCGTCTCCATCAGTCCGGTGTCGCGCTCTCCCTCATACTTGTGTGCGTTTCCATGTATGCCTCTCTGTGTCCTTAGTCACATAAATTCCCAGTTTAGTTTGTATTTCCTTTGGTCTCAGGAAGTAAAGCTGCATTTTGAGTTCAAGCTCTGCGGATGAGTCTGCATTTGGGTCCTCACCTTCCTGCCTGCACACAGCCTGTTTATGACACAACTCTTTCAGAATTAAGATGTAGCTTTTGACAGTGGGAGAACCTTGCTAAATTTTTTAGACAGAAAATTGCTCCAGACATTTAAAAAAAAATAAATAAATAAATAAAAAATAAATAAATAAATAAATAAATAAAAAAGGATTTAGAAACACTTTACCTCACTTTAGATGAACTGTACCGTGCCCTGAAATCAATGAAGGACAAAAGCACCAGGGATTAGATGGGCTAACAAAAGAATTTTATTTGAATTTTTGGGATTTGTTGGGACGACACTTGTTGGAGGGTGCCAGTGACATTTATAAATTTGGGAAAATGAGTAAGAACATGCGGGTAGGCATAATCTCACTGCTTTATAAGAAGGGAGATCCAAAATTATTTAACAAATACCGTCCTTTAACAATGTTGTGTGTAGAATACAAGATACTAAGCAAGGCAATTACCAACCATTTGGCCATGGCTTTGTCCCATATAGTCGATATAGACCAAAAAAGTGGAGTTAAAGGACTGAACGTTTCCTGGAATTTTCAATTACATAGAGACGTGATAGCATACATGGAAGACAAGACACCTGTCAGCCATCTGCATTAGTTTAGAACAGCAGAAGGCTTTTGACAGGATAAATCACAACCTTTTTAATAAGAATATTGAATCATTTTGACTTTGGGCAGAATTTCTTACAATGGATTAACATTCTTTGCAGTGATATATACACTTTAGGGTTAACATGAATGGGAACCCAAGTAAACAAATTAAACAAGATGATTATGGCAGGGAAGCCCTTTATCTGCCTTGCTCTACATTTTATGCGCAGAACCCTTGGCATGTGCAATTAGGAAGACTTCAAAAATCAGAGGTATACAACTGCCAGGTGGGGAAAGCCTCAAAATCTCACAGTATGCAAACAACACCATACTGTATGTAGCAGATGATAATAGTGTAGTATAAGTTCTTAAAATAGCAGAAGAATTCTCATATGCCTCAGGATCAAAAGTAAATAAGAAATCACTATAAAAGCTTTTGGGTAAATGGGATTGAAGAAGGGATCAATATTTGTGATTTTACTTTATGTACTGGTCCTATGGAAGTTTTGGGTATCTCCTTTGGGAACCTCAAAGGCGATGTCCTACATATGGCAAATAAATAAATAAAAATTTGGAAAGCCTGCAACCTTTCATTTACTGGCAAAGTACTGGTGATGAAAATAGATATACTTCCTACCCTGCTATACCTGGCTTACATATTCCCCATGCATGAAGCAGTTAGAAAAGAAACAATAAAAGGTCAATGTTTAGATTCTTTTGGGGTAGTTATGAATACATTAAATGGGAAATTCTTTATCAATGTATAGAGAATGGTGGCAAAAATATTCCACACATTCCTTTAAAGTTGGATGCGCTTTATTACGGCAACTTGTGCACCTAATTGTCTGAAAGATATATGCATACATTTCAAGTGTTTCTCAGATTTTGGCTTTCCATTCCCCTGCATTTTTTAATACAAGAAATAACCAGATGACAAATCTTATGACCCTTTAAGCTTTTACTTTTTTGAAGTTTCTGAGGTTCATGTTATAAAAAATGATGTAAATTATTAATGTTCTTTTTATTTCTGTTTTTTTTTTTTTTTTCCCCTCTCTCTCTGCATTTTAACTGGAAATGGAATTGTTGCTTTTGGGGTTATATTATTGGCATTACTCTGTAATGTTACTTATTAAATTTATGAATTAAAAAAAAAATAATAAAAAAAATAATCTGTTCTTATCAGAACGAGGAAGCACTTTGTCGGCCAGTGGAATTGGCTGCATGGCAAAAAAAAAAAAAAACCCTTAGAAAACTACCTAAACTGAGAACACAAATAACTAAACAGGCAGGTTTGCAGACAGAACACAGTGTGGAATGAGGGAGATTGCGGCACAGAGCAAGTACAACTTAAATACAAAGAGGGATAACGAGGGAAGGAGACACAGGAGGAGAGCACAGCTGGGAGTAATCAAACATGACGAGACAAAGGAGACGCAAAACTGAAAACATTAACATAAGATGCAGACTGTCAAAGTAAAACACTATCTAAACGCTGGGTGAAACAAAAACCAAACAAAAGACAAGTGCTAAACCTAACTCCCTAACTGAAAAAACAGTACAGATAATAATAAGGCAGTTTACCCCTTCTGCTTCAGTACCTTTTTACACGTGAAAAGTAACTACAATCTATTTACACAACTCAGCGATCCTCAGGGAACACACACACAAGTCATCGAGGGCTTCGGAGGCTGTCTGAGAGCTACTCCGTCCAAAGTGGGATGGATGCCATCTCTCCTAACAAGACCAGGTTTCCTCAAGAAAGTTTCCCAATTATCTATAAAGCCCACATGTTGGAGACCACTCAGACAGCCAGCAATTGAAGGAGAACATGTGGCTAAACATGTCACTCCTGGTCCGATTGAGGAAGGGACCAGAGAAAACTACAGAGTCCGACATTGTTTTGGCAAAGTTAAGCACCAATTCAAAATTGATTTTAGTGACCTCCGACTGACGTAACCGGGTGTCATTACTGCTGTCGTGAATTATAATTTTACTAAATTTATGTTTACCCTTAGCCAGCAGTTTTAAATTTCCTTCAATGTTGCCTGCTCTGGCCCCTGGAAGACAATTGACTATGGTTGCTGGTGTCTCTAGCTTCAGAACAGAATCGCCAATTACCAGAGTTTGACCCCTGGCAGGTATGTCGCTTAGTGGGGAAAAGCATTTTAGACACATGAACAGGTTGGTGGTGTACCTGGGTCTTCTGTTTAAGACAATGCTTCCTTGTTACCATCACCCAGCCATCCTGTTTCTCCTGCTGCTCGCAACAATCTGCTGGGGTACAGCTAGTTGGGCCTACACTACCTTCGGCAGCACCCGCTACAGGGGTCTGGGTAGCTACGGGCTTTTCAAGGGTGTGAAGCCAAGTCTCCAATTCAGTGATCCTGGCCTCCAGACCTGCAAGTATCACTACTGCTAAAGGAGGCCAAGGAATAACTAAACATCTAACAAAATGAGCAGGAAAGTGGAGGAGGGACAGGTGAAGAGGCCAGCTGCTAGCTACTCGCCTACAAGCTAAGCTAAGCTAGCAAAACACTAAAGACACAGTGAATGAATACTTTGACTATCAATTAGCGAGTGAGTACACAAAGTGTGCTTCGGATGAAGCATGCAAAGATTACACTATAAAATAAGAACTTATTTAAAAGTTTTAATGAAATTGCTACACAGATAAGCTACACAAAAACACTACTGTGTGTTGGAACAGGAAGTGATACTCTACCGCAGAGAGAGCGTTTTCAGTGGGAGAAACATTTCATCACTCATCCAAGTGACTTCTTCAGTCTCAGCTGACTGCAGATTTCCCCAACCTTATAAACAGTACATTTGCACAATGACTGAAACTAGCACCACTGAGGGAACAATGGGCTGGCGGGTCAGTTCCTTGATCATTAATATGCAAATTCTCATAACCATTGATGAAAGACCACTGATCAATAGCCGTGAGTACCATTCACAGAGAGCTGGATCTTACAGATCTTACAATGTTGCAATCACAGCGTTGTAAGATGGGAAATGAATAACAAAATATTAATGGTTAAAGATTTTAGGGATAGTTTTGAATCTTCATTTAAAGTATGGCTGGAAATGAAGGACCTATATATGAATCGGGTGGAGTGGTAAATTAAAGTGGATAAAACAGAACGAAGTGTTAAAATCTTTGCAAAATGAAATAGCGAACATATATATTGCCCAAAATTGCAGTAATAGCAAAATCAATAGAGATCACACAAAAATACTACAAAAAAAAAAAAAAGAAACAGCAAGAAGAAAAGAGCAGAGGCCTTTATGCTAAAAATACAGAAAGAAAATTATATAGAAAGCCAAAAAATGCTCTGCCTATTTTATTAGAGAAGTTAAGAAGCAACGTGAAAGAAGGACAATAAAGAAATTGTAGCGAGAAGATGAAACTATAGTCAAGACACGAGAAGAATTATTAGAGACAGCTGCAGCATATTATGCACAACTCTTCCAAGAGGAGGATGCTGATTTTAATATAGACTTAGTTCCTCCTATGCCGGGCGGCGCATTGGGCAGTTAATGATCTCCATCGATGTCGGTCAGCAGTGACTGCTTCAGCTTCGTCCCAGGCAATGTCGACAGTTCTCAGATCATCCATAAACGTTCGACGCCATGTGATCTTTGGTCGGCCTTGCTTTCGCTTGCCAGTGCGTGGGAGCCATGTAATGGCAATCTTGGCTGGGCGATAATTTTAATATAGGAGAGATGTTTATAAATTATGCAGATAAAACAATACCTCTGGAAATAAGAGATGCTTTAGAGGAAGTTAAAAACAAAGGACAGGAAAGTGCCGGGGTAGATAGCCTGATGAAGGAATTTTATATGACCTTTTGGAATATATTAGGAGGGCATTTAAAAGAAGTGGTTAGTGAAATAGATAAGACAGGGAAAATGGGTAAGAATATGCAAACAGGTGCGGTTTTGTTGCTATATAAGAAAGGAGACCCAAAACTGCTTGCTAATTATTGCCCGTTAATGATGCTGTATGTTGATTATAAGAGACTGAGCAAAGTAGTAGCCAACCGCATGGCTGTAGCTTTGCCACATATTTTGAATTTAGATCAAACATGCAGAGTTCAGGGTAAGAATATATCATGGAATATACAGTTACATAGATTGGCCTATATAGAAGATAGGCACTTGGCAGCTATATGTATTAGTTTAGACCAGCAAAAAGCGTTTGATAAAGTTGACCATAATTTTTTAATGAGGACATTACAACATTTTGTGTTTGTGTTTCAAGTCAAAGACAGTTGCATATAATTAAATTTTTGCTCAATACAATGTGCATAAAGTTAAAAGATTAAAAAGTAATAAAACAAGTTTTAAAAAGAGGCTTTCTATTTGATTCAATTTTATATGATGGATTACGCATAAAAATAGAATTGGGCTGAAAGGTCTATTGCTTTATTATGAATTCAGGTTGTGTATCATGTTTTTAAAATGTAACTAAGTAGCTAATTACTTTTGAAAATAAGTAATCAGTAAAGAAACAGGATTTTTTTTTTTTTTTTGGAGAAGTAATCATTAATTAGTTACTAATTACTTTTTTCAAGTAACTTTCTATGACTAAAGCAAATAGGAGGGGAGAAAGAGGACACCCCTGTCTAGTGCCACAGCATAATGGAAAATAATCAGATTGAACCAACTTGGTGATGACACAAGCCTGAGGGGATGTTTAAAGAAGTTTGATCCAAGACACAAACCTTTCTCAAAAACCAAACCTATTCAGGACAGCAAAGAGGTAATCCCATTCGACCCGATCAAAGGCCTTCTCTGCACCAAGAGAATTAATCACCTCAGGAGACATGCGGTAAGAAAGAAATGTATTTAGCAATGTACGAGTGTTAAAGAACAACTGGCGGCCTCTGATGAATCCATTGTGTTCCTGTGAAATAATCTGTGAAAGAACAGCCTTGAGCTGAGTTGCAAGTACTGTCGCCAAAATCTTAATTTAAAAGAGACAGGGGACTGTAGGACTCACAGATGGTAGGGTCTTTGCCTTTCTTCAATAGAACTGAAATCGACACCTGCATAAAAGTGGGGGGCAGCAGGCCACGTATTCATTATATGTGTACATTATATACATCAAGAAGGAGAGGGGCTAACTTGTCTTTAAACTTTTTGAAAACTCAGCCGGGAATCCATCTGAGCCTGGAGCCTTACTGCTCTGCATGTTTTTTTTATGATTCAGAGCTGTACAGATTGCAGTAAAATCTCTTAAAAATGCCACTAATAGAGACTAGGTCAGAAACCAGATTGCCAGACTGGTCTTTATTTGTGAAACTGTGCGAGAGCTGGCTCTGCGTTTCAGTTGGTCTGCCAGAAGTCTACTTGGCTTTTCACCATGCTCGTAGTAAGCAGCTTGAATCAAAAGACGTTCTGCATCAGCTGTTGTGAGGAGATTCAGTCTCCTCACAACAGAAGTTCAGTCTGTAAATCCTGTTGTTGCTTCAATAAGGTCTGTGATGGATTGATGGCATTTTGTTTGTCAATGTCCTGAATTTTTGCTGAAATTTCTGTTATTGTGGCCCTGCAATTTTTGTTAAGATTAGCTGAATAATTCTGACGGCTAAAGAACCAAATGGGACAGGCAAAAAAAAAAAAAAAAAGATAGTCTGGCCATGAACATATTCTTTGAGTGTGTCCCAAAATAATGAGAAGGAGACTGATTTGCTTTTATGAAAAGTAAGAAAGTCATCGATTGCTTATAGAATGAAAAGGTTAAATAAATCGTCAGATAGTAAGAGAGTATTAAATCTCCAAGGGGGGCAAGAGCGAGGTCTACCAATGAAGTTTTTATCAAGGCTTAGCAGAGCATGTTCTGAAATATCGATTGGGTAGTATTCAGAAGACATGAATTTATGCATTAGAGAACTATCAACAAAAAAATTATCTATATGGGAATAGAACTGGTGTACCTCAGAGGAATAAAAATACTTTTTTGTTTGCGGATTATGTGTCCTCCAAGGATCTACAAACCCATTCTGAGACATGAAGTCCAAGATTGATTTTGACATAGAGGACTGAGGAAAGACACGAGGTGAGGAGCCGGCTAATGTCAGGCTCATTACACAATTTAACTCCCCAGCGAGAATTAGACAATGGGTATCAAGAAGAGTGCTAATTAGGTTATTTGTAAAATCTGGGTTATCAAAATTTGGAACAAAAAGTTTAACTACTAAAACAGGAGTGTGAAATAGAGTACTAGTGATTATAAGGAATCTTCTATTTTTTATGTTTTGGAAACTGTAAAATGAACCTTCTTACTAATTAAAAAGGCTACTCCTCTGGCTTTAGAGTTAAAGGCTGAATGAAAGATCTCCCCAACCCACGAATACTTAAGCTTGAAATGATGTGTATCCTGTAGGTGTGTTTCTTGTAAAAAATATTATATCTGGGTTTTTCAAATTATTCACGCTTCAGATGTAAAAATATTTTTGAGCACTTCACCAGGTTGTTAAGGCCTTTGACGTTCCAACTTAAAAATCTGAGGAAGACCTCGATGAAGCTTGGATATCAGGGGACACGTAATCAGTTGTTTAAAGCAGAAGTGAAAAGACAGCCCCCCCCCCCCCCAAAAAAAAAAAACCCAACAACAACAAAAACAAACAAAACAAAGACCACCCATCCATCCCTCCCCTTGCTTCCACTCTGTCCTTCCCCAAATGAAGGAACGGTACAGAGTCATCATTAGCGCAATAGGAAAAACAAAAACACCTTTAAGTGCTGGGTGAATTCTGCAGAACTAGACAAGTAGTATAAAATGAAAATATACGATAGGCAGTATTCTCAAGAACCAAGAATGCCTGCGGTGAAAGTACTGTGTTTAAGTTAAACCCATAAGGAACAAACATTTAAAAACTGACCCATACATTTTTTTGAACATCAAAGAATAGCTTACCCAAGAGAAAGAAAAATACACTGCTCAAAAGTATAAACCGGAAACCTCGACAGTTCCCCTAGGTATATTTTTCTTACTTGGTTATCATTTTAATGTAAGTTTTGGCCTCCTCTGTAGAGGTAAAATCCAGTGTGACCCCATCACGAGTAATCCGCAGCCAGGCTGGGTGGAGCAGTGGGAACCGGACCCCTTCAATTCCTCAGAGCTGGTGGCAGCAGTCTGTGAAGGCCGCACATGCTTGCGCCGTCTTGGCGGCCTAATTGGGGAAAACAGAGTCGGTCAAATTGTTCACCTTAATCCACTGAAGCGCCCTTGCCCTCGACAAGATTTTATCACAGTCAGTATAGTAATGTAGTTTCACTACTATGGCAGCACGGGGCTGCTCACCTGTCTTAGGCTTGGGAGGCAGAGTATGGTGAACATGATCTAGCAGCGGCTCCTCGGCGAGGTCAAAGGCCTCCTTTAATTGAAAAAAACAACAACTCTGCAGTAGCTCACTACTACTACTCACACCAAACTGCCATTAGCCGGAAATCAATATTACTCCCTTTAAACAGAATAAAAAGTCTTTTGCAAGTTGACTTGGAATAATGTTAAAAAGTTTTGGCATGAAACTCTCCAACCTGAAATTGGTTGGAGAGGGACAAAAAGAAAGAAAAATGGAGACACAACAGACCCGTCTAATTTTAGACCCATTAGTTTGCTTAATATGGATTAGAAAATACTAACCAATCAGGTTAGTACTTGAGCTTGCTAACACCGTTCTTCAAGACTTTCTTGTAACTCCCTTGTACCATAATGACTACCAGACTGTAATAGTCCACACGGACAATCCGTGGGTGTCCGAAAAGACAATACAATATTTTTTTTAGGGACATTTGTAACTGTGCTACCCAGAGTCAAGGAGATTAAAGTCGCATTGGGAATATGGACAGGGAAAAGACAATTTAGAATTAAATTAAAGGAAGACCCAACTGGTTATGAAAGATATTGTCACCCACCTGCATGTTTCACTATTCGGGCAGATTGGGGGATTCATTATGTCAATTAATAATTTTTTAGAAATACAGTACATATGGACATACAGGAGATGCATGTAGCCAGGTGTGTTGCTGAAGTTGTAATGCACTGGGACACAATGTAAGAGACTACAGTGAATTAAGGAAATGTCATTTATGTAACGCAGAATCTCACTTCGCTAAAAACTGTCCCAAACCTCGATCCTATGCAGTTGTTCTTAGGGACAATACTTTCGCCAGCAGCCAAGAAACAAAGAGGACCTTTGAAATAAAAGACACCAATGATGCTGCAGTCAGTATTTCTCACTTTTTTTTTCACTGGAATGCCTTAGCAACCCCCCAAGCTTACTAACTGATGAAGGAGCAAGATGAACATTGGCATCCTTTGTAGTTTTTTTTTTTTTTATTGTCTTTTGATATTTTGTAAGAAGCATTTTCTAAACTACATTCATAATAACCATGACGGATTTTAAAATTATGACCTGTTAAGAGGAGGAGCAGTCTTTACTTACTTAACAACTTGTAATTTTGACAAACTCATGTTTATCAAGGAATGGGTCAAGGGAGAGTCCAAATGGACCCAAATGGCAACACAGGTTTGTTGCCAAAACTGCAACGCTCTACAGGCTTTTGTGTTATGCTCTAAAGAGTTAAGGAAATGTACTTTATGCAATGCTGAATCTCATTTGGCCAAGAACTGCCTGGAACCCTGACTTTATGCAACCTTTTTGAGGGAAGGGATTTTGGCAGATGGCAGTGAAACAAGTGAAACTGAAAAACATTTCTGTTCTCTTGAAAGAGACACAGAGTGGCACAGGTGGGGGAAAATGAGTGTGTCAATTAGCAATTAGGAAAAGAAAAAAGAAGGTTGTGGAAAAGTAGTGGCATGTAGTCAGAGTGGCCACGCAATATGTATGTAAAGAGGAGGCAAGGTTGAGATTAGTGTATGTGAGGACAAGGAGTCAGAGAGAGAGACCAGTGGTGTGACGACCCACTCCATATTGCCTTTTTTTTTTTTAGCCTGTTTGTGTGTCTAATTTGCAGGCATTGGAGGGGTGGAAGGGCTCATTCCCAATCAGTGACAATGGCAACACCTGGGCCCTGTGCTCTCTAACAGCCATAAGCAGTCAGTTGCTGGGTGCTGCTTTACTTTGAGACACCTTTGCCTTTGGTTTGGTTCTGCACTAAGCAACATTGCGTACGCCATTCTTCCACCCATGCACGCATCTATACCACAGATTGTACTGACCACACACTCCAGGGTTTGTGTAAGGCTTTGTTTTTGTTTCTTTTATTTGAAATACATTTTTGAATGATACTTGGCGAGGTAGTGTAGTTCAAGCGGTAAGGAAGTTGAGAAGTAGACAGCATCTACTTCTCAACTTCAGCATCGATTTCACAGGTCTTTCCTCCCCACTGCTGTCAGACTCCACAACAAAGACTTTGCAGCTGATCAAACACACAAACCCACACATGTGCAATAAGACTAAGTGCAATACTTTTTCTGACAAAATTGTATTTTTACTCAGTTGTATATAGCATTTGTATTCTATTTCTATCCTATTGTATATATTATTTTATTTTATTCTATTGTATATAGTATTTTATTTTACATTGTACAGTATCTTATTCTTATTGTATTCCAGTGTTCTCTAATTTTTGCTATATAACTTTGCACTGTCCACTTTCTGCTGTAACAAAACAAATTTCCCACGTGTGGGACTAATAAAGGTTATCTTATCAGCAGACTGGTCTAATTTCTTCTTAGTGTATTTTATTTTCTGCCATCTCATTTTACACATTTTTTTTACACGCACCTGAACCTCATTAGTCGCTACCATTAAGAAATAGGTTAGATCAAACAACACAATCTAAAAAAAGAAACAAGAATAAGAATATTCATCTAATTTACACACCCATTTACACAACTAAATGGTTTGAAAAGTAAAACACTTCATACAGTAAAACTCAAAAGGTTAATTTAAAGAAAATAAACAATACTCTGCAAACAGGAAAAACCCTTCATTTGGTTGCACCCAGTGATGCTATCAATGACATCATGAACCTATATAAACAGGGCTGGGCCAGCCCCTCCGATACATTATGTACTTAGCAATTAACCATTAGAGAGCTGGACAGGTATGTTTATAAATCACATTATATTGGGCAAATCTCTTACATATTTGGACCTGGGGAAAGAATTGATTGTGAACTGGGAGGGGAAAATCCTTAAAACTATAAACTTCTATAAACTTTTAAAGTAAACACATGATGCATTTAAGGTTATCCTGTTTGGTTTTTATTTAAGAAAAGAATTTGTTCCACTGTGCGAGGACTGAGTCTGTTTCTTGGATGTAATTTCTCCTGCCTTAGAGAAAATCCTCTCACATGGAACAGATGATGCTGGAGTGCACAGAAACTGCAACACAAGTTTGTACAGATGGGGGTTTACAATCTTCCTGGTTGCCCAGAAGTAGAGTGGATCCTCTGTCCGGGGAATCAAAGGATCTGCCATGTACCTCTGTACGTCCACTGTGGTATCTATGGTAGCATTCCTTGCCTGCCTCTCCGCCACATGGCTTCTCACAGATCCCACAGACCATCACCTAAAAAAAATAATAAGATGTGCAAAGCTGGTAGAGACATACCCTAAAAGACTGGCAGCTTTAAAATGCAGCAAAAGGTGGTTCTACAAAGTATTGACTCAGGGGGCTGAATAATTACGCACACCCCACTTTGCAGTTATTTATTTGTAAAAAATGTTTGGAATCATGTATGATTTTCGTTCCACTTCTCACGTGTACACCACTTTGTATTGGTCTTTCACGTGGAATTCCAATAAAATTGATTCATGTTTGTGGCTGTAATGTGACAAAATGTGGGAAAGTTCGAGGGGGCTGAATACTTTTGCAAGCCACTGTATGCTTTATATATTTTGAGGTAAGTTGATCTATAGTGTTACATCATATTCTATAAGGATGTTATGTGTTTGTATACTTTCTGCCCAGTTTGACCCATTTAGCAGAAGTCAGCCTGTTTAAGGCTCTGATATCTATTCTGTATGACTTAAAGCAGTTATGACATGGTCTGATTTTCTCACCCAATAAAGGAATATTTAATATATCAGTCTACTCTTCATTTTATCAGAAACAGTTATCACAGCTCGTACATTTTCTTTTTACACATATATGTAAGCATTGAGCCAAATTTAGTAACGCCGACATATTAAACGAACAATATTTGTCTCTTATATAATACATCTATATATACACTGTCAAAGATGTCTTTGAGTGAAGATTTAAGGTGATAGGAAATATAAATAACTGCAACTTGAATCTTTACTGAAGCTCAGTATTTGACACAGAGTTCAAGTTCACTGCTGTAATAACTAATCATGATTAATATAATACTAAGTTTGGTAATGTAAATATAATATGGCCAATATTAAAGTGAGATGACTTTAGTCTCATGAACAACATTAGCTAATTGTTATTTACTAACTAATCTTGAAATGACTGTTCAGTACAGAAATGAAGCCCAACAATCATGTTTTACAGTCCTGTGGTCTCAGCCTCAGAGACTCAACTAATCAAAGTGAAGTCATAAAAAAAATTGAGTGAACTAAAAAACATTTTTTCTCCTTCATTTCTGTCAAACAATGCTGTATGAGACGTTTCTCGTGGTTAGTATCATGGTTGCTAGGCAACCTGAGCAGCGCGACGAAGGCCAGACGGTCCCATTTCACAAGCCTCTCACTTCCGCACTTCTCGTACTTTGTAGTACGCGCCGTACGTAGTACGAGAACTGCGCGTACTCCAAAGCGTGCGGTCGCTGGATTGGGACGCAGCCATTGTCATCTTACTGGAGGGCCACTTTAGTGTTCCTCCATAGTCACGATGAGGCCATATTCTTAAAGGGCTATGCCTGTAACGCTCTGCTCATATTTCCACATATTAAATATGTTTTTGCTTTTTAAAGAATTTCTTTTAACATTACACTCGACAGCAAACAAATCCTCTGTAACAAAAACAGTAATTTCAAGGGCCAAATTGCATTATACTTCTTCGTCTCAATATGCTTTGCTTGTGGTGAATTTGTAGTGCACTCTGCCTTGTACCCCTCTACTCCCCTATTATCTAGTGCATCTTTAATTGAAATTTTGGAAATCATCAACAGTAAACTCAATCAATAACTGAGTTTACTGTTATATCTTAAATGATCTTCATAGATTTTTAATCACCATTTGATAATGTTTTGTTGGTGTCATAGGGATAATTTTCTATAGATGGAGAGAATGAAATGCTCCTTTTAAAATGCTGCCATAAACCACCCCTGTTGTGTGAATGTGTAGGGGGAACCCTGGGTTAATTTAGTGAGTTTATCCCAATCCTGACCCTGGGTAAGTTAAGGTGGACTTGTGTGTACAAACTTCATAGTATAGGGCCCTGTTGGAGATAACCATGGAAGCTTGTTTCTGCCAGAAAAACAACAACAAAAAAACCCATAAATTTACCACCGCTGAAAATATAGTTTTTGCCATCAAATTATTAACATTTGGGGTTATTATATCACATTTTGACTTAATCCTTGGAGAGTCCTAGAAAAAGACCCCCTTATGAGGTCCTAGAGCCAAAAATCGGCCACGCCATAAAAAGTGCTATAAAAATATTATATATTAATATTCTTTTCCACTTTAAATTAGCCAATCTTTTAGGCCTACTTCTCCTTGAAATATTCATATAAAGTTTTAATTATATTTCGCGGATTTTAACCCTTTATATCCCGGTTTCCTCACATGAGCGCACGGCTTTTTTAGGCGACAAAAACTAAAAAATTAAATATGTTCCATAAAATACATTTGAAGTAATATTTTATTGTAATTATAATTAGGCCTTTGGATGATCCAAAGATTACCACTGACATTCATTTTGATCGGCCGTTAGTTTTCTTGCAGGAGAACGGTTTTTCACTCTTGCCCCACTAAATGCATATTACCTTGTTGTAAAATAAAATAAAAAGCATTATGTAAATAAAAATACAAGATCAGTTTGAACCAAATAAACATTTATTTTTCAACGATGAACAAGAACATGTATATGGTAAATGTAATTATGTATATTGTTGTTGGGAATGGGGAAATGTATGAGAGAGAAAGAGAGAGCAAGTGACAGTGTGAGAAAGTGAGAAAGCAGTGAGAGGGTGGGGGGTGGGGGGCGTGTGTGTGGCTGGGGGGTAAATGTCTTGCTCAGGTAGAGCAGTGGCTGCAGACAAATTTGCTGTGGGCTCGGCAGGTGAACCTTCCACATTTGCTGCAGGTGTTTCCAACTCGCCTCCTTTTCTCCAAACGAAACTCACAGTGCTTCCTGCCCCTGGGATCTGTCAATCCAGAGGGGCCTGCAGCAGCACCATCCTGCGCATCTCTGACTAATTCAGCAGCGGATGATGAGCGGGGAAGGCGCTCTCTTTTTGACAAATGAGGCTTGATCAGGCTTTCTCCCACCTCTTCTATGTACAGCCTCCTCCTGTGTGACTTCTGCTGATGCCAGGCCTGTTCTACGGAGGTCCACAGCACGAAGGCGTTGTAGAGGGAGACGTCTATGATGTTATGAAAGAGGGCCATTGGCCATCGATTGGTCCGTCTCCTGCAGGAGTAGGTGCCGACAACCTAACAAAAACAACAACATAAAAACAAAACAAAAAAACCCAACATAAAACCTCTGTATATTTTACACAAGAATATATGAGCAAAAATGAATAAAGGTGTGCGTAACTGATGCGTAATGACACCCACCTTATCAAGGTTGTCGACACCTCCTTTGCACTGATTGTAGTCGTTGATGATCACTGGCTTTTTTCTCTCGTCATCGCTGACCTCCGGCCTGCGATGTTTGGTGCTCAATAAAAGCACATTCCTGCCCCGTCGGGGAATGTACGACACTAGGGTGTGTTTCAATGAAAAGGCAAAGGTAGAGGAGTAGACGGCTCTCCCTCTCGTCTGGCGCAAAACGGGTGGAATTTCTGTTTTGTTCTGGCGGATTGTGCCGTCCAGAGCCATTTTATTCTTGAGGAGTTCCTCTGCCAGTTCAAATGAGGTAAAAAAGTTGTCGCATGTGACGACGTGCCCCTGGAGCCCGTCGGTCATCTGCAGGACGACCCTCATCCCCTGATTTACCTCGGCCAGTTCGCCTGCTGCTCTCCCGGTGTAAACCTGCAGCCGCCAGGCGTATGATGTCTTGACGTCGCATGCTGCCCAGACCTTTATGGCGTATTTAGCAGGCTTTTTGGGGATATACTGGCGGAAACTGCACCTTCCCTTGAACGGTACCAGCTGCTCATCCACCGTAACGTCCCGGTCTGGACTAAACAACATCGGCAGGCGGTGTGCCCACATGTCCCATACCTGCCGAATGGGAGCCAATTTGTTGGTACGTCGTGCAGGTCGGGTGAGCTTGTCATCAAATCGGAGCGCCCGGGTGATGTGCGAAAATCTTTTCTGGGACATTGAGGCACGGAAAATCCTCCTTCCTGTTTTCTCACCCCAAAGGCTGGTGAGGGGCTCGTGTTTTGACCGGTATACACCGGACAAAATTAGCAGCCCCATATAAGCCAGCATTTCGTCGCTGTCTAAATCTCTCCAGACTGAGATTTCGCGTCTGCCCTGAAGGTTTGTCATTGAAACGATATGCTGTATAATCCCATCAGTTATGAACAACCTGAAGCTGGAGAGTGGGTCAGTAATTCGGGCGACGGCGTAGTGGGTCGGTCCCGGAATAAGCCCTGTGGGTGCTGCGACGTACCGCAGCGTCTTGGTGTATGTCGGGGACCATTTCTTCCCATTTTTGGAGGTCCACGCCGCTGCTTCCTCGTGCGTCCCCCCCTCGTTCTCATCTCCAGAAGAAAAATCAGAAGACGACTCCTGATGATCGGTGTGGAGAGACGAATCATCCGTGTCACCCCCGGAATCAGAGTCACTCTTGGCGGGTGAAGAGGAGAGATCCTGGCAGTCGGAGCGCATTAGGATGTCTACTACTTCCTCGGTCTTGTAGTACCGTGCCATCGTGAAAATGCCTACTCCCGCGCTACGGCTTATTCTTATAACCTCTGCTGCAGTGCACCTGCATAAACAAGCTGAGCTTGAAGACAAAATAAAGTGCAATTTGGTTTTTATTCTTGTTTTCATGTTAGATTTGTTTGCATTGCAGGGTGGACTTCAAAGAGGGAAGGCTTTTATCTAAAGTTAGAAACAGACACAATTTTTTTTTCTTTTTTTAGGCAAAAAGACCTTTATTTTATTTTTTTAATATAAAGGTCATTGATAGTGACACACAACACCATTCTTTTTTCACTTTCTAAAGCAGAAAGAGACGCTCAAAATCTGACTGTTTTTGGCTGGAGTTCATTCAATGGTGAAATATGAAACAAGGGCGCCACCTGGTGGACAAATAAAAAAATTACAATTTTAAGGCCTGGACTGCAACGTCTCACCGAAGGTTGGACAATGCCACTTAAATTAGTTGTAATGATCGAGCAATGAAAAATAGCGTTTATAATGGGTTTCAATGGGGCGTTTTTTGGCTCTTGGACCTCATGTGGATGGCGGTTTGTAGCTTAGCCACTTTAACACTAGAAGTCCCAGGCTTTTCTAACCCTCTGTCAGCCAAGTGGAAGCTAACTTGGCTAGTCTGTTAGCATCAATTCATATGTAAATTGGGTCGTTACCTGAGAATTGTGGAGGGGAGTGGGGGTGTGTGAATGATTGCGGATTTCTAACTGCAAACTGCCTCTTTGTTTGTGTGTGGGGAGGGGGAACTGCTAAAAGCTGTGAACTTCATTTTGTGTTCGTCTTGATGCATTCTCAATCATCCAGGAAAATAAATCTCCAAAAGATTTATTGATAAAAACAGTACAAAAAAACCAAAAAATATTTCTACAAAAACAACCATTTGTACACATATTTACAGATAATAATAAAAAGTGAGTGAGTACATTTCAATCACTCACAATCCTGGCACTGCCATGGTAGCTGTAGTCTGCATTTACCACATGTGTATCTGTAGCAGTGAACACATCGCACAGTGGCATGATTGTTCTTGCATTTGTGTTTGACCTGACACGTGGCTCTTTTTCCAGGGCTAGGTGTGGAGGGTTGTGTCCGAAGCAACTGTTCTTTTCTTGCCTTCTTCCCAGCCATATGAGAGTTAGCCAACTCTTTTGCAAGCTGCACTAGGAAGTCCACCCGTCTTTCCTGCGTCCCGGTGCATGCTTGATACAGCACATGTGCATTCAGTGCTGCCATGTCAATCATGTTATAGGACCGTGTACTCTCGCACCATCTGGTCCATCACATCCACGCCACACTTTGTGGTGTTGTAAAGGGTGACAGTGTTTGGCTTCCTTTTGGTGGTGTTATCAGTCTGAACCACGCTGTGCATGCTGCTAAGAATATAGACTGTCTTCTTCCGTTTGGCCGCATACGCCGTCAGCGTGGCAGCAGAGGTTGAAAACACCTAAGAAATAAGATAAATTGTTATTTCCATAGCACTTTTACACACAATGAAACACATAAACATAGAACCACAAAAGACCTGCAGCCTACCTGAGTGGTGAATTCATTGCGATTTGTGTATCTAGCGGATTGAGGAATTTCCCGGCGAATCTTGCTGACTGTGCCGAGGATGGTGGTTTTCCGTCTAAGAAGTTTTTGCGCAAGTGAAAGTGATGTGAAGAAATTGTCCGAGGTAACATTTCTGCCCTTGTCTAGGAATGGTTCCATCAGCCTCATCACTACATTTTCAGACAGTCTCTCCCCACTGGGACGATTGGGGTCCTTGCCAAGATATGTGAGGACATTGCAAATGTACTTGGATTTTAGGTCGCAGGCCACCCAAAACTTGATCCCAAACTTGTCAGGTTTACTTGCAATATACTGCAGGAAACAGCACCGAGTCTTTGATCTTGATCTTGATCAAAGATCTTGATCTTGCGGGGGGTTACTAGGGTTCCATCACTACGTGACTGCTGGTCAGCAAACCTGGGAAACCCACAGATCATTGGAACTACGCCGCGTAACCGCTTCCAAGACATCATGCAACACCTACGCTTTGATGAGAGGTCCACCCGCAGTGATCGAGCAAAGACTGATAAGTTCGCTGCAGTTTCCAGTGTGTGGGGATCATTTGTCACCAACTGCATCACGTGCTACAACCCTGGTCTACATATCACCGTTGATGAACAGCTCTTCCCATCAAAGACTCGACCTTAAATATCACTTAGACATGTGACCTTAACTTGTCCTCCTAGACAAGTTAAGGTCACATGATTAGAGGTCACATGTATATAATATAGACCCCTGCCTCCACAGAAGTTGGCCTGAGTCCCCCTGAGCAATTTAACAACTGGATTGATGAATCGCTTCAGTTAATAGTAACGTCCCAGGTGGCATTAATGGGCATTTAACAAAGGTTTATTATGACCTGACCTACTTACAGCAAGCACTGAAAATAAAAATGATAATGTCTCTGAGATCTTTTCCTTTCTGCTCTCTCATTTGCCAGCTGTTTAGGCACATGCTGCATCGAGAATTCATGGATGAGGAGACAAGGCCACTATCCAGGAAGTTTACAGAATGGGTCTACGGACCTGTTCATTCTTCACTTTATGACATGACCTCCATTGACACCAATGAAGAAGACTGTGTTAGACATAATAATTTTGGGGAGTGAGATTCCAGTGAGAAATTCCAATTTTGACCTAATTTTAATTTATTTTATTATATTTCTATGCTTTATTCCCTCCAATGTTTTAGATAAAGTAGGAAATGGGGTATGCTGTGGGGCATGTTTGTAGAGGCAGTAGAGTCTTTTAAACAATGATGGAAACAGTGTTGAATGTGCTCAGCTGAAACTAGAAGTACTCTATGCATAGGCAGTGTAGAGTGAAATTAACAGTAGCAAAATCCTCTTGCCTCACTGTGCTTAGATAGTATTGCATGGGATAAATTTAGCAAATATTAAATATATGATATATACTGTTCTATCGAAATTTAAAATGAATGTCCTCTTATGTGGATCTCATTTTTCAAAAATCAGGGAAAAAAAAAAAAAAAAAAGGAAAAAAAAAAAAAAAAAAAAAACCACAGGTAATTCTTTGTTTTTACATTCATCAGGTCCCAATCAGCCCAAATAGCAAAGAGAATTTAAAAATGCATGCCATGAAAGAGTTTGGGTCTTAGGAGGTTAATATGAAACCTCTCTTGTAAATTTCAGAATCGGCCCGAGATGCTTCAGATTGAACTACTTCCCAGTCTTCTTCAGGATAAGTGGGAAAGGTTCGCTTCCAAATTATTCTTGATGAATTTCTTGCTTTATGTGGTGTACCTGACTGTGATGGACCGAGTTGAAAAACAGGAGGCGTCCCAGGAATTATTAGAAAAATATAGTTTTCATTTATTTAACCCCCAAAAATTATATTTACAAAAGTAATAAATGTTGAGCTCATAAAAGAGGTCAAAGAAACAAAACTGCACTCAGGCAAAGACTGCAAACTTAACTAACCAAATGACTGCCCAAACAAATATAATTGACCTAAACATGAAATGACATACAAGGGTATATATAATGGCTGATCAGACCATTGTGACACATGAGGGGTAACAAACAAACACAATCATAAATCACAACACAATGCAGTACAACCTAGTTTGTTAATAAACTAAACACTAAAGAAGAAAATCAAAACCATTAAACCCTAAACTCAAATATTTAATTAAATACAAATACTTTGTTTTTAAATTGAAGAAAACACACATTCTCCCCTTCAGTAGGAAGTGGTGGTGTGGTCCAATTATCCCCTTTTGCATATAATGGTTTCAAACCCTGGCTACCATCTTTTGTCCAGCAACTCCCAGGGATGGTAGCAGGTAAGAAATAAAAAGACAAAGGTTAGTCAAAATTCAAAGTAATGAAGTGGTATGAATACATAAGTAAACTAAATGCGCGCGCTTACAAATAGAACAAATGTATCCAAACCAATCAATAAAGTTATTGGAAACTAAAGTGTGTTACTCTGTTGAATGAATCTGTTCAAATGAAAAAAATGATGAGTTACTGACTTTAGAGTGTGGCCACGGGTCATCACACTGACCATCTTCACTGCTGTGGCCTTGTACAGAAAGGATGGAAAGATAAAAAAGGGTTAAACATCCTCTAACTTAAATGACAAATGTTTATGTTTTAAGATATTCACCTTTGCCTAAGCAAAGACTCTTAAACCCTCAGCCGCCATTTCCCATTGAAAATTTTCCACTTGACCATCTCCGTTGTGTTGGTGAGATCCTCAGTGTCTTTGGAGCACTAATCTTTTCTATAAGACGGCAAGAAAGTGGAACCTGGTCACATCTTTCACACAGAAAGAGTTAAACTTACTAATGTAATAACCTTCAAATCCCTAGATAAATCATTTCTGTAGGAACCCTCCGAACTTCAGGGTCCTATCTATTGATGGATTCAATGATATTGTGTTGTAAGTATCACCATGAAATATTTTTTTATACCCTGACCTGACTATTACTGCTGTCTTAGAAATCTCTTGTCTTTGCAGTTTCCTGCAGGCAGCACTCCTTCTGATCTGTGTGATTATGTATGGCTGTGGGCAGGAGGAATGCGTTGGACTTCTTGTGCTCTCCTTGGCTCTCGCCTGGGTGAACCTTCTTTACTACCTAAGAGGTTCCAAGCAATTAGGGATGTATGGTGTCATGATGCAAAGGGTAAAAGTTTTGTTAACAAAACTATCAAAATAGGCTGCCTGGGCAGACATGAGTGGCTCAGTTTAAAATATGTGTCTCTCTTTAGATGATCTTACATGACCTGTTGCACTTTTTATCCGTTTACTGTGTCTTGCTTTTTGGATTTTCTGCTGGTAAGATTTTAATAGACTCCAAATCTAAGAACTTAAGAATGTGCAAAATAGATGCTTACCAAGATTTGCAGTTTTGACTTGGATTTTCTCTTTTTTTTTTTTTAGCTTTTGTTGCTCTTATACGTGACCCGCCTAAAGTAGTGTCAGCTGCCCAAAACCTGACAGCTGACATACAACTACAAGGAGGGAGCTTGACTACTTCTGTAAATAAGCTAAGTTATAGTGACGTTCGTTTTACTATACTGGAAATGTTCAAGTTCACTATTGGAATCTGCAGTTCACGGACGACGTTCAGTACAAAGAAGTTTTCTACATCCTGCTCATCGCTTACGTAGTTCTCACATACATCCTCCTGCTGAACATGCTGATAGCCCTGATGAGCAACACAGTTGAAAGACTCTCAAACCAAAGCGAAAACATCTGGAACCTGCAGTTGGGATGCTGTTAAAGTCTGCAACCATGACCTCAAAAATTCCAGGCAATTCTTCATTATATCAGTTAAGATACTGGATATTATATTTAATTTTGCACTTGCTTTGCACTTACCCATACTCCTGGTACTTTATTATGACTCATATAAATAATAAGTGTTTTTAGACTGTTTCAAAAAAATGAAACAAACACAAAAGAAACAAAAACGACTTGCTTCATATCTTTAGCGGGCCTTTACAATTTTGGACATGGAGAGGTCTCTGCCAAAACCCCTGAGGCATAAGCTGCTTTCCAGATCATCTAAGATGGTGTCTTCCAGAAACAGCATGGACACACGGAAATTTTTTAGGTAAAAAAAAATCACCAAACACGTGTAGTAATGAACAGGTAGAGAAAATAATTTTGGAAACATGTTACATGTCTGTAATTGTAGCCAAAAGTGTTTGTACTTTCACACCTCACTTAACCAAAGCTCCCTTTTTAATGGTTGACAGTCTTAGGTAAAATAATATAGTCTTGCAGATTTACAAAAATCTTTTGGGGGGTTATTTTGAAACTTATTGATATGCATTAGAGGTGGTATTTGAAGTGTAGTAATATTTCAAACACACTATTGTCCTCATGTTAAAACGTACAGTAGGTAATCTCTTTAGGTTATTTGGTAGAAAAATTGAATGTTGTACTCATAAATATACATTGGTAAGTGTGTAATTATGTCTTCCGCTCCATTCAAAGAAACTTAATCCATTAAAACTACAAAGAATCTGGGGCTGGTTTGTGGTAGTAACCATGTTGCTCCATTATCATCACATTTTATGTATGTGGCTAGAGACTGGTCACATAGTATTTTCATCATCTCTTTCTCTTCAAAAAAACAAAATTCAGTTGACTCTAATCTTTAATTCAATTCAGTTTGAATTCAGTTTTATTTATATAGCGCCAAATCATAACAACAGTAGCCTCAAGGCGCTTTATATTGTAAGGTAGACCCTACAATAATACATACAGAGAAAAACCCAACAATCATATGACCCCCTGTGAGCAAGCACTTTGCCACAGTGGGGAAAAAAACTCCCTTTTAACAGGAAGAAACCTCCGGCAGAACCAGGCTCAGGGAGGGGCGGGGCCATCTGCTGCGACCGGTTGGGGTGAGAGAAGGAAGACGGGATAAAGACATGCTGTGGAAGAGAGACAGAGATTAATAACAAGTACGATTTAATGCAGAGAGGTCTATTAACACACAGTGAGTGAAAAAGGTGACTGACTAATAGACCTCTCTGCATTGAATCATACCTGTTATTCTACTGTGCAATATAAGGTGACTGTTGTTGTGATTTGGCACTATATAAATAAAATTGAATTGAATTGAATTGAATTGAAAAGGAAAAACTCAGTGCATCATGGGAATCCCCCAGCAGCCTATGCCTACTGCAGCATAACTAAGGGAGGATTCAGGGTCACCTGGTCCAGCCCTAACTATATACTTTAGCAAAAAGGAAAGTTTGAAGCCTAATCTTAAAAGTAGAGATAGTGTCTGTCTCCCGAATCCAAACTGGAAGCTGGTTCCACAGAAGAGGGGCCTGAAAACTGAAGGCTCTGCCTCCCATTCTACTTTTAAATACTCTAGGAACAACAAGTAAGCCTGCAGTGTGAGAGTGAAGTGCTCTAATAGGGTGATATGATACTACAAGGTCATTAAGATAAGATGGAGCCTGATTATTTAAGACCATATATGTGAGGAGCAGGATTTTGAATTAAATTCTGGATTTAACAGGAAGCCAATGAAGGGAAGCCAATACAGGAGAAATCTGCTCTCTCTTTCTATTCCCTGTCAGTA
The DNA here is from genome assembly GCF_036321145.2 of Pelmatolapia mariae. Taxonomy (NCBI): domain Eukaryota; kingdom Metazoa; phylum Chordata; class Actinopteri; order Cichliformes; family Cichlidae; genus Pelmatolapia; species Pelmatolapia mariae. Next base: position 36,140,588 of record NC_086239.1, on the reverse strand, counting down.
CTCTTGCTGCAGCATTTTGGATTAACTGAAGGCTTTTCAGGGAGTTTTTAGGACATCCTGATAATAAAGAATTACAGTAGTCCAGCCTGGAAGTAATAAATGCATGAACTAGTTTTTCAGCATCACTCTGAGACAGGATATTTCTAACTTTAGAGATGTTGCACAAATGGAAGAAAGCAGTCTTACATATTTGTTTAATATGTGCATTGAAGGACATGTCCTGGTCAAAAATGACTCCAAGGTTCCTCACAGTGTTACTGGAGGCCAAGGTAATGCCATCCAGAGTAAGAATCTGGTTAGAGACCATATTTCTAAGATTTTCAGGGCCGAGTACAATAACCTATAATAATAATAATAATAAGCAGAAAGTTAGCGGCCATCCAGGATTTTATGTCTTTAAGACATTCCTGCAGTTTAACTAATTGGTGTGTGTTATCTGGCTTCATGGACAGATAGAGCTGGGTGTCATCAGCATAGCAGTGAAAATGTATGCTATGTCTTCTAATGATACTGCCTACGGGAAGCATGTATAAAGTAAACAGAATTGGTCCTAGCACTGAACCCTGTGGAACACCATAATTAACCTCAGCGTGTGAAGAAGACTCTCCATTTACATGCACAAATTGGAGTCTATTAGATAGATATGATACAAACCACTGCAGTGCAGTACCTGTAATACCTACAGCATGTTCTAATCGCTCTAATAGGATATTATGGTCGACATTCCTCTGCAGATGATCTGTTAGCTGTTTGACAACTACTCTTTCAAGAATTTTTGATATGAAAGGAAGGTTAGAGATTGGCCTATAATTAGCTAAGACAGGTGGGTCTAGAGATAGTTTTAAAGGCTATAGGTTAAAGGCTTAACTACAGCAAGCTTGAAGGCCTGTGGTACATAGCTGATTATTAGAGATAGGTTGATCATATTTAAGGTTGAAGCATTAATTAATGGCAGGACTTCTTTAAGCAGTGTTGTAGGAATGGGGTCTAAAAGACACGTTGATGGTTTGGAGGAAGTAATTATTGAAGTTAACTCAGAAAGATCAATTGGAGAAAAAGAGTCTAAATGAACATCAATGGTACTGAAAGTAGCTGTAGATAATATTACATCTGTGAGATGGTTATGGGAATTTTTTCTCTAATGATTACAATGTTATTTGTGTAGAAGTTCAAGAATTAATTGCTAGTTAACGCTAAAGGGATGGTTGGCTCAACAGTGCTCTGACTTTTTGTCAGCCTGGCTACAGTGCTGAAGAGAAACCTGGGGTTGTTCTTATTTTCTTCAATCAGTGATGAATAGTTGGATGTTCTGGCTTTGCGGAGGGCTTTCTGATAAAGCAACAAACTATTTCTCCAGGCTAAATGATGATCTTCTAAATTTGTGACACGCCATTTCATCTCCAGCTTACAAGTTATCTGCTTTAGGCTACGTGTTTGAGAATTATACCACGGAGTCAGGTACTTCTGATTTGAGGCCTTAATCTATTTGTATAGCACCAAATCACAAGAACAGTTGCCTCAATGCACTTTATATTGTAAGGTAAAGACCCTACAATATAAGCAGGAAGGAAACACACACACACACGCGGGCGGTCTATCCCTCAAGCTCGGGTCCTCTAACAGAGGACTGGAAGCTTGAGGGCCCTGCACAGTATCTTAGCTGTTGCTAGGACTGCGCTCTTCTGGACAGAGGTCTCCGATGTTGTTCCTGGGATCTGCTGGAGCCACTTGCCTCGACTACCACTGGGACACTGTTACCTTCACCCTCCACATTTTCTCCTGCTCTTCTCTGAGCCCTTGGTATTATGTATTATACACACACACACACACACACACACACACACACACACACACACATATATATATTTATATTTATATATATATAAGACCCGAATTTTGAAGACATCATAAAAAAAAGAGTCTGTTTAGCCTTTCCTAAATTGCTTGCTGGCAAATAATGCTTTTGGAGAAAGTAGGAAGTTGGAGAGACAGTCTTTTTGGGAAATCCCATCAGCTCTGCACTTTCGGAAGAAAAACAAAGAACAACATCCTCAGCTTTACAGATTTCTGATAGCATTTGAACATGTCAAACCCTGTTAACTTTCCATAAAAGTATGACAATAATCTTACTAGGCTGAACCCAGTAACATTTAGGTATCACTGTCACCACAGCACAAGACTGAAATGGATGCCGTCAGGGGTTAAAGTGGGATCCGGCGGGGGGGGGCACCCTCATACAGCATGGGGAAAAGTATCACCGGGAAATGAGTCACATAGCGATTTGGTTTTGTGAGGCGAGTTCAAATTTTATTTGTGTCGAGAATATGATTAGCTGACCTGTGATGCTACTCTTTGTGTAAAAATACTATATAAATATATAAAGCTGGTAGAAAACATAGAATTCAGTCCTTACCCTTAAATTCTTCCTCTTCTGTCCTTTCTTTCTTACCTCTTTCCCCATCTTTAAGTGTCACACTTAAACATTTTTCCTGTCCTTGAAATAATACTTCAACACTACATTTAGCCAGCTGAAACATTTAGTCACCAAATGGGTAGAAACTTATTGAGTGTTTGGTGATTAAAAACAAACAAACAAAAAACATAATTTCTCTTCCCCTGGCACACAAACTGATCATAGCATGCATGCACAGGACAAATTAATGTTGTTTGATTTTTCTTGTCCTCATGTAATTGTGTCAACCAGAAACCTTGGACATACCTAACAGCTCTAAAAGGTCTCTTCACCTACCACCATCAAATTTAAGGCTTGTGACAAACTTGTAGCAAATATTTGGACTCTTTAAGGATAATATCTCTTTTCAAAGATTGCGTCGTGCCTGACATTTCTAGTGTCTATACATGACCAGGTAGTTTTCTTTGCCTTCAGGGTGGAGGAAATGAACTGGAAACAATGGAGGTCAGACCTTAGTGTAAACCGGGAAGAAGAGCCTGCAAATCACTTTATGGAATCATGGCCCCACAGCAACCCCACTGGTAGAACAAAAGACCACATGCACATTTTTACAATTTCTTTCTGCAAAAATGCTACTAAAGAGGCACCATTTAAATCTTCAGGGATTCGAGGGCCTGTAAATCTGCTCTTGAAGAGGATACGCAACCGTGGTCAATATCAGCAGCAGTCCCACATTCCCTAGATTAAGCAGAATATAAAAATCCCCTAATTATTTTTGCTAGAGCCAGAACCAGATTAGACTAAAGTAGCTTTATATTAGTCACTGCTAATAATGATGTTTTATTGCCCTTTAAGCAGCTCCAGTCTGAAACAAGCAGTTCTATCTCATGTCCCTTTCAAGCCATCTCCCTGAAAACCCACTATGTTCTGATTGGTTTCCCATTACCTGTCTTCTATAAACAGAGCTTCAGCTTGGGTTCAGAATTTTTGATTGTCACATTCTTGAGCAGGCAAATTTCAATTTGTGATTGCAATGAAAGAACTGCAAAAAAAAATTATTAAATGAGAGGTAATATTTAGATAGCACAGATGCATGTGTGTGAATCTGCATGACTCTATTTAAAGTCAAACTTTTGAGCCTTAGGATAAAAAGTGTTACCTACCTACACACAACTGTAGCATATGCCTAAGAGGATTTTGCTGTTGTCAATTGTTTTGCATTCTTTATTATGTGTTCACAGTCTTATGATAGTTGAGTGTTCACATCCTAGTATTGATATATTAAGACATGGGTGTTTCAGTTTCCACTGAGGAACAAGATTAAAAGTAGTAACACAATGCAGTCTGGTCGCAAGTGTAAATAAGTTTCATTCTTCTGAGTAGAAACAAAGAACAACATCTCACACGTCATTTGTTTTAAGATCACCTCAAACAAATGTGATGCATATGAGGGAGGAGTCGACTTTTCAGAAAATGTTTTATCTTGCATCTTTAGTGAGCACAAGAAATTCTACTGGATATTATATTACTTAAATGATGTATTGAGGAGGGCAACTAGCCAACTGATTCTGTTTCCATTTAAATGGGTAGAATTAAAAGTATCTTTGTTATTTTTTATATCTTCATATAATTATATTATAGCTCCTGTACTTATTATCACGTAAGTCACACTTTCAAACATATGAAGATGGAATAAAGTTCTCTTTGGTTTACTCGTGGAGAAAATGTCTGTTTATTTAGGGTAAATTAGTACATCAGACTGGACAGATTGAATGAAAACAAATATTTAAATGTTACACACTAAGTTACTACAATTAATTCATTAAAAATATCTTTCCTAAACAGTGTGCTTTCCTTTATTGTTGTCCTTCTTCTGTGGGAAGCATGGAGATGCACCAGTCACTCAGAGAAAGGAGTGTGATAATACTCTTGCCCACTGACACGGAGAGGGAAGAATAGTTAATAGGTGCAATTTTTCTCAGACTAAAGCGACAGCTTTAGTAGCAAAAAGCAAAACATCACCAGTGTTAATGTACAATATATTACATTTATATATTTGTATTTTCAGCAAGCCCTGCTTATTATATCCAAGGGCAAGATGAGACTAAAAACAGCTCGCCCCACTGTCTTTGTGCATTGCACTGTGTTTAGAAAGCACATTTTCACTGCTAATATGCGCTGTAAAATAGGATTGCACTCACAGTTACATCTAAAAAAGAAACAGGTGCATTTCAGCCTGTGATTTTCCACAGCCTTTCTATTGTATATGTGAGTGTTACCCCTATTAAAACATAGTCCAGACCCAGCCTTTGGTGGACAGGCGCAACAATCACTGACTCAACAGCAATGAATTCCCAACACAGCAATACTTAAATTGAAACAACAAATGCAGGTGTAACTCTTAATAAGGGGGAGATTACCTGTAAATACACTGATGCTGTTTTTGAAACAATGGCTATTTTCAATTTCAATCTATCACTGTGACAGATACAGCAGAAATTCGAGAAAGTGAGAATAGTTACACTAACTCAGCAATTCCCAAAGTCAAAAACGCTGAGGTCCACTAAAAACTAGAAAATCGAATCAAAGTACAGAAGAAAGTGATGTATTTTGCTGAAAATCGTATCTAAAAACAGTGTTAAGCCCATTGGATGATCCACATGCAGTGTTCGGAAGGTTACTTTTAAAATACTACAGATTACAGAATACATGCCCCAAAATGTATTTTGTAACGTATTCCGTTACGTTACTCACTGAGAGTAACGTAACGGAATACTTTGGATTACTTAATATATTATCAAGCTTTTTACAACTACATGAATGTGCAATTGTTGTGTGATTTATTCGTATTACTGAAGGTTACTCGCCATACCAATACCTAGATTTTTAAATATAAAATGAGTAACTGAACATTAGGTAGGGTGAACATTAGGTAAGGCTGCACTTTTAGCAGCGATCTCGTATTAAAACTATTCTGCGCGTATATAAAACAGGTCTGAGGCTCCAAACCGTAGTAAAGGTACTAATACAGGGGTGGCCAACTCCAGGCCTCGAGAGCCAGCATCCTGCAGGTTTTAGATCTCACCCTGGGTCAACACACCTGAATAAGTTCATCACCAGGCCTCTGGAGAACTTCAAGACATGTTGAGGAGGTCATTTAGCCATTTGAATCAGCTGTGTTGGATCAAGGACACATCTAAAACCTAAAGGACACGGGCTCTCGAGGCCTGGAGTTGGCCACCCCTGGACTAATATGTTGGTTCCGTGTCGGGCTCGTAGCCAAAAACTAGCTTTATTTTGTTGTCTGGGTCAACTTTACTAGCGAGAGACAGAGAGAGGCGTTGAAAGGCTGCTCCAACGGAACTTATTGTTTCGGAGGAAAACATGAACACAGTGTACAGTCGAGTCTTAATAGCTTACTTACAACTGGGCTACACTGCCCATGAGGCTACATTCTTTAGGGCTATGCCTGTAACACTCTGCCTATTGCCTTTATATTAAATAATTTTTTGAACAATTATTTAAAAAAAATATTTCTTCATGTCATTATGCAGCCGCAAGTAGAGGTGACATGGGCCGCGACATTGAGACACAGCCATTACAGCCTCTTAATTCGTGTTTTGTTTGCGTTTCCACCAGCGTGGAATTACCAAAAGATTGCATAGCCTGACATATGAAACAGGAAAAGACCGCCATGTAATCCATTTATTTCAACACAGTAACTGTATTCTGAATACCACCTTTTTAAATGGTAACTGTAACGTAATACAGTTACTCATATATATATATATATATATATATATAGAGCAGTAAATTTAGGTCAGAATAATGAATAATATCACAAACTAACCAACAAACTTACAAACAGATTTAATATAAATAAATAAGTCCATATAAATATGTAACTGTTCATACCTGTGAATAATTACAACCTGAATTTCTGTTATTACTGTGGCCCACCAGCAGGCCCAGCCCTCCCTTTGGTAATCACTATTAAATTATTATGCCTTAAAGAAACTTTTCATCTAAACCGATTATTTTGTGGTTCTCTTAAAGCAGCTGATTTGTTGGTCATGTATCTTGGTGTTCAAGTTTATATTATGGTTGAGCTGAGGATAGGAGATTCCTGGACTGAAGTTTCAATTTGTGCCCATTTCTGTAGTTCAGATAGCAGATGGCTGCCCCTTCCTGGCCTGGTTCTGTTGGAGGTTTCTACCTGTTAAAGGGGAGTTTTTCTTTCCCACTGTTGCCAAGTGCTTCCTTGTTTGGTTGGTGGTTTTCTCTGTATTATTGCAGTGTCTCCTTCATACAATGTAAAACATCTTCAGGTGAATGCTTTTGCAATTCAGCGTGTTATAAATAAAATAAAACTAAATTTTACTTTTTTTTTCCAACTGTTCTAACTGAAGGAAGAAGTCATCATGAAGTGCTTAAAACTGCAATTCCTCCAATGTCAACTCAAAGCTATTTCCACAAGTTAGGCAATCCACCCACAAACTGAGGTTAAAATGTTCAACTTAACAGCAATGAAGAGCAGGTTTAGAAATGGCACAGATTACAGTGTTCGTCTTTATGCATTGTTTCCTACTTAACAACAGAGGGAGGAAGTTTTTTTTTTCTAATAACCCATCAATCCGGATGCTCAAGTTATGGTGCAGCTGCTTTGATTGACAAGTGTGCTGACACAGTTAGCTTTAGTCCAAAGCTGCAGGCTAGGCAATAACTTTGCTGATTGGAGTTATTGAACTCGTATTCTTTGGGTTTTTTTGTTGGTCTGTGTCTTTTAGAACATTTCAAAACAATTATCTGGCATGAAACTGATTGTCCAAGAAGTCTGTGCTTCAGCTTTGGTGAATGAAATTCTGGAATATTATTATCTTACTCAGCACTAGTCAGCAGGTATCTGTGCGTTGCATCGATAGTTTATGCATGCAGTTATCTAAATAAACTGGCTAGCATTAGCTTATAACTTAGCCCTCTTATCTAAGTATGTCGCCAGTTTAGCAACAGCCAAATTGGTAAAACTGATGACATCTTTTACAGTGCAGAGAAAAAGAATGTGTCTTTTCCTAACTTCTCTTTTTTATTTTTACCCCGGACTGAAGAACATCTAAAGTAGGGGTGGGGGAATTCAGGCCGCAAGTTGGCAAAACTGGAATATCACATTTTCAAAGTAAAGAAAGTAAGCCCCCTCCACCACTGTTCACAACATGTCTTTGATAACCAAAGACAATTATATAAATCAGTCAAAATCTAGAGAGTAGTGATGTGTGGATATATCAATTTCTCCGATACCAGTTATTTATGTTCTAGAATCAATTCTCACATTAAAATACTGATATTTTAGTAATTTAGGGTAAATTTGTAGTTTATCATTAACAGGAACACAGTGGGAAGAACCTATTTTATTTGGATTGTCTACATTGGAAGGAACTACTTCCTCTTCCGCCTTTCATAGTCATGTGCGAAATACGGCTGTATAAATGTGTCGCAGCCCCTTGGTGTGCGCACTCACAATAATGGCTGAGCGTAATTGGAGTTATGTGCGGACGTATTTTACATCCACAAACGTGGTTTGCGATACATGTGGCAAGAAAGTGAGGTGTTGTGGCAACACCAGAAATTTGTCAAACACCTCAGAGTAAATCATATCACAGAATATGACGAGCGTATTTTGAGGCGAACTGAAGAGGAGTGGACAGGGACAGGTGCTGCTAGGGCGAGACAGACGTCTCTCACAGAGTCCTTTAGTGCTGCAGGCAGGCAAGGTGTTCAAATAGCGCACAACTTCAGTTTTTTTATTTCTATATGATGAATTCTGCATTATTAAGTGATAAGAACAAGTAATCTGATGTCCTGTAATCATTATGATGCTATAATTTGAGATACAATAAATAAAATACGTTTTTGTACAACGTATCGGTATCGGATCAGTATCGTCGATACCACCCTGAATTTTACTTGGTATCGGATCGGAAATCAGTGGTATCGCACATCACTACTAGAGAGAGTTGTTATGACTGTCCTCCAGGTTTTAGATATCACCCTGGGTCAACACAACTGAATCAAATGATTTGTTCATTACCAGGCCTCTGAAGACATGTTGAGGAGGTAATTTAGCCTTTTAAATCAGCTGTGTTGGATCAAGGACACATCTAAAACCTCTAGGACACAGACCCTTGAGACCTGGAGTTCCCCACCAATGATCTAAAGAACTGCTGGCTTCACTTGTCAGGTAAGATCAGTGTTCATGATTCAACAACAATAAAGAAACCGAGCAAAACGGCGCCTATGGGAAAGTTCCAAGATGAAACAAACAATCAGACCTGGTGGTAGTGTGATGGTCTGGCTGCTTTGGAGGCTGGACGACTTGCTGTAATAGATGGAACATAAATTCTGCTCTCTACCTGAAAAACCTGAAGGATAATTTTGTCCATTCAATATTCATACACTCAATATCTTTCTACTTAAACTGAATTCAGATTCAAGTGTAATTCCATATATGCAGTTTTATTAGCTTTAAACCCTTGAAACATGTTGCTCACAAAAAACAAAACAAAAAAAGTCAGACAATAGCTTTGTGTTTGAAAACTTTATTTTGGTTAGGGGAATGTTTGTGCAAGACATTTTTTCCTGAAGGTTAGGCAAAACTGGAATATCACATTTTCAAAGTAGAGAAAGTAAGCCCCCCTCCACCACTGTTCACAACCTGTCTTTGATAACCAAAGACAATTATATAAATCAGTCAAAATCTAGAGAGAGTTGTTATGTCTGTGCCCCAGTAAATATTGCCATCTGAATCAACTTAAAAGCTGAGCTAAGTAGATGTGAGTCTTGACGCAGTTCATGTACAATATTTCTGTATTTTAATGCATTTCCAGATTTCTGGGTAAAACCAGAACATTTGAGGTGCACTCTGCAGAAAGGAACTACTCACTCTAGATTTTTTTTTTAGTCATTTACTTTTTTTTTTTCTTTTTTTTAAATAAATGCGCATTTCACATCGTTACTTTTACTTCACAAGACTTTATTTAACCCCAGCAGCTTTTTGTTAGGTCACCAGGATGCTGCTCATTAACAAGCTTTCAAAAGGCTTTGAGCCAGAGTGGTTAGAGAGGGACTTCTGGTCACTTTGGTCAGTGAGTCAGCAGCAAACAGTTCACACATCCTGACAGTGTTTGGGAATCGTGGCACACTCCAGGACTTCAGTCCATGACACAGTATCAGTAGTTATACTAAGCAGCTTGGTCCCCCCCATCAGAGATCAACTTTGTGCACCTCCGTCAGCATGCACACCTGTGTGCAAGTACCCAAGCTTAACATACACGCAAGCACTCAGTCTCACTCCCTCCCTCTCTCTTTCTTTCTTTCTCTCTCTCTCTCCCACACACACACACACACACACACACACACACACACACACACACACACACACACACATCTCCATACTACACCCAGTGGAGGCACTTCATATGAAACTGCAGAACCTGACTGTGGTGGGCTGTAACGAGGCAGTTCAACATTAACAGGGCGAGTCTGTCTAATCCTTTAGTGTTTTCACCCAGTCAACTTAATGTTAAAGAAACCCAAACAGGCTTGGAAGGTCTTTAGGCCACAGTGGGTCAGACTTCACTCTGCCACCTTGAATACTGGTCAGTTTTAATTCATTAATACAGAATCTTCTTTAAATTTGGCTCGTAAGACATACAAACAGCCAAACATACCTGCATTTGACTGGTGACAACTTTCACCTTGCACCGATCAAATAAATAGGAACTTATTTCACTGATACAGCCCATATATCATCACCACAGAAACACACACACACACACACACACACACACACACACACACACACACACACACACACACACACACACACACACGTGTGTGTCAAGATTTAATTTAATAGCAGCTTCAGGGGGCAGGCACATCAAAAATGAGAGCCAGGAAAAACAAAAAACCTAAACTAAAAAGTAAATTAAAAAGTAAAAAACTGCCATTAAGTACAAAGACTGAACTCCAGAAAAGCTACAGCTTGTAAGAGAATTGTCTCTCTTTGAAGATTTATCATCTTGCAATTCTTTCTCCCTTTTAATCTGTACAATGTTCTGAGAACAATCCAGTTAGGAAAAAAAGAACTGCTGTTGTGAAAGACATTAAAGCATGGATGCAAACCTATTGCCTGCATCAGTATGTCACCTATGGCACCTAATGTGAAAATACCTATGGCTTCAGGATGCAGTGGTCCAAAAAATAAATTAAACTATGAGGATATTACATGTAACAACTAAAAACAGTTCAAATACCTTAAAATAACTGCTACATCCCTGGTCTAAATACCTATTAAATCTGCTATTAAGTCATTTGTTTTCTCCGCTATCCTAAATCCTTAGATAGGCAACATTTCAGACAGAAGGATGAGGGCTTTATAATCTGGGATGAGTAGCATTATTACCTTAAGGCAATATCATCCATTCCTACTGCCTGTACATGTTAACACCTCCCAAATAATCAAACATTAGCTTTAAACAGGGAAACCAAAGTTCAGGGGCAAACAACAACAACAACAACAACAAAAAGACAAAACAAACAACCTTCCTCACAGCCATACAAAAGTTGTGATCCTGGCAAAGAAACTGTTAAAGTAGACTATAACTAGTGTGTCATTTAAGGCTTTTTCCAGAAGGCTTGAGGGTAGTATAGCAACACAAGCCCAGACAACATCAACTATGGTACATCTAGTAAAACATGACCTGCATTACATGTTCTTAGTTCTTTCTTTGTAGGTCACAAAAATACGACACGTGGTAAGGCCGGTGACTAGTAGATGAACAACTGACCACAAGCCCCACAGAAAAGGAAACATCCACACCACATCAATTCACTTGCATTACAGTAGTAAAATGGTGACAACCTGTGCTCAAGGGAAATGACATTTTCCCCGGTAGCATGATCTGACGTACTTGCATGCATGCACATGATCAGTTTACCTTTCACATACAGACACGCTCAGTTTAAAGTAATGGGACCCATTCTGTTTCACATTGCCTAAAGATTAACATGTGGGGAGCTAATGAGAGTTTCTGCCCCTTTTCCAAATGTTAAGCATGACATTTAAAAGCAAATTCTATGATTCAAGTAAGACAATGTACAGAAATGCAAAAACAACAAAAAAAGAAACATTTAAAAAGAACTCCCACACTACAAGAATCTCAGAAATGGAGAAGGTTACCGATTTTGCTAGTTCTGGCAGGTTTGGGTTTTTTTCCTTCCTTTTTAAAAAAACAAAAAAGAGAAACCACACACAACAACAACCAAAAAACATCCCACCAAGAGCAATGTCAAAAATCACCTGGACCACCAACAATATCGTTCAGAAGCCATGTTAGTATTCCTGATAGGGGAGCTCTGGCTCACACCCAGGCCCCTTTACAAATGTACACTGCAGCTATGGGATTGAGCACTGTCAACAGTCCTAATAATTGCATATACAAGTAACCCCCATTCAAATGGATCAAAGCTGTTAGGAAGATAAATAATTGCAAATAAAAACATTACACAAAGACATCCTATTCTTGCCTCTGGGCAGTTCTAAGGCCACACATGCTAATAAAAGTTGAGTTGTTCCATGTCAACCTATGAAAAGCACTGTGACAATCATAAGGCAAGCATAGTCTCAGCTGCAAATTAACATTTCTGAACACCATAGATATATGAACAAACAGCAGCACATCTGTGCCAGAGATAAAACAGTCGACAACGATCTCAAAAACCCTTCATCTGCAACAAGTACGACATGGCTTAAGACCTGAGGAATACTTTGAAACATCACACCTGGTGGGTCTCCAAATCAAGCTCTGAAGCAATGCAATTTAACTGCTCACTTTGAAGGTTTTAAAGAGTAAAATACAGAAGCTGAAAGCAACTGTAGACCAGAACAAAAACAAAAAATTCAGTACACGCCACATGGGCATAAACGCACATTTAACAGTAGCCTGGGCGATGAGCATGGACTGCTCCGCTGCTGCCAGGTTCCTGAACTTGGCTCCTGGCGGACCTGTGTATATTCCCCATTGCATCCACATTCTGCTCCTGAAAGCTGGGCATCTGAAAATCCCCACCTAAGAAATCCACATTCTGCATCAGCTCTGACTGGTCATTAGGACCCTCCTTCCCTGGCCTATACTTTGCCCCTGGGATTCTGTCTCTGGAAGCAGCAGCCTGTCCTCCCTGGAAAGCCATTGAGAGGTCTTGAGGGCCATTGTTTCCTGCTGTTGCTTGAACGCTGCTCCACGGTGGCTTCATGTAGTGGCCATTAATGTAAGGCATAGAACTTGCTGGGCATTTAACAGGGGATGAGGGTTGCGGTTTTTCTGCAGGATGATTTAGGGGAAAGCTCTGTGCACTGTTTGGTAGCTTGTGGCTGTAGGAGAGGTTTCTGGAGGGGAAAGCACACTCAGCTGGAGGTTCCATCCTTGGATTCTTGCAAGGATTGGCCCCCTCAGGAGGCTGCTGCATGTGGGCTAACTGATGCTGAGCCCAGGAGCGTTGCTGCTGCAGCTGCTGAAGCTGCTGAAAATGTTGCTGCTGCTGTTGTTTCTGCTGATGTAAATGGTGCTGAAGCTGCTGCTGCGCCACCTTCTCAGGGTTGGTGTGAAAAGCAGGTACACTATTAGCAGCAGCTATACTCTGCTGTGAATTGAGAGAAACGCTGGGAGCTTGGGCTGCAGCTTTGTCTGGTGGTCCCACCATGAGGCTGCTGGGTACGTTGCCCAGAGCTGGGTGGTGAGAGGACACCCTTGAGCTGGCATTGATGAGCAGGTTGCGGCTAATGGGGCTGGGGTTTGCAATCTGTCCCTCACAGACTGAGGTGGTGCCCATACCAGCCCGAGCCTGACACAGTTGGTTGATTTGGTGCACAATGATGCTCAGGTCACCAGGTCTGTTCTGATGCAGGCTGGCTGCCATGGACAGTGGGATGGTGGAGGTAGATACAGTTATATTTGGTGGGGCATCTGGGTCAGGGAGCTTCTGCGGCCCATAAGGTCCCAGTCGGGCTTGCTGGGGGCAATTAGGCATGGTAGGAGGGCCTGCAGCAACAGCCTGGGGAAGGGCCTGCGACCCAACTAGCCCCTGGGTGTGCTGCATGCTCGGAAGCTGAGATCCATCAGATATGTGGCGCAGATCCTGAGTCACTCCTTGCTGTGAAAGTAAAGCTTGTGGAGGAGCCGCCTGATGCTTTAGTGACTGCAGATGAGAAAGATGCTGCTGTGGTACAACTGACGAACATGACTGGCCCTGCTGTGGCTGTTGCTGCACAGTCTGGGTGTGAGGGAGGCTCTGCTGTCTCTGCATACCCTGTGGATGAGCCAATCTCTGCTGCTGTGGCGCCTGAATCTGGGACAAGCTCTGTTGCTGCTGGAGAGCTTGTGAACGAGCCATATTCCTTTGCTGTAAAGCTTGTGGGTGAGGCTGCTGTAAAGCCATTGGATGAGTCAAACGGTGCTGTTGCTGTAGTGCTTGAGGGTGAACCAAGTTCTGCTTCTGGAGTGCAGACTGAGACGGACCCTGTAGGTGAGGAGCAGGCTGAGGATGGTTTAAAGTGCTTTCAGTGGTGTAGGGCCCACTGTGAGGGTTCATGACTGAATTATGTAGTTGTCGGGCGTGGCTAGTGTCTGAGTTTTTGACAGGTGCACGGAGGACAGCCAGCAGGCCACCACTGGTGCCGACCTGAGAGGAGTAGGGACTCTGGCGTTGGTTGGACAAGGATGTGTCAAGCCCGTTGACTGTGCGACGAATGTGCTTCTTTTGAGGTACTTTGACGCTGCTCGGGAAGATCTGGATGGTCAAAGGGTTGTTGGCAACTTTCTTAGCATAGGCATCCAACTCTGCTGGGGTTGGATAGCTGGCAGATCTCATTTTCTGTGTAGTTTCCCCTGCAAGGTGTGCAAAATCAGACAAAAAGGCATTCTTAGAAAATAACACCAACTGGGATTTCACATAGCACAAAACTTTATAGAGAAACATGCTGTCAGCCTGCACAGTTATACAAGTTCTTCAATGCAAACTGGAGGGAAAAAAAAACAAGGTGACCGTCTCTTAGGGGAAACTTTAAAACATCTTCTGTCTACAGCAGGGGTGGAGAACTCCAGGCCTCAAGGGCCGGTGTCCTGCAGGTTTTAGATGTGTCCTTGATCCAACACAGCTGATTTAAAGGGCTAAATGACTCCTCAGCATTTCTTGAAGTTCTCCAGAGGCCTGGTAATGAGCTAATCACTTGATTGAGGTGTGTTGACCCAGGGTGAGATCTAAAACCTGCAGGACACCAGCCCTCGAGGCCTGGAGTTCACCCACCCCTGGTCTATAGTATAGAGTTTTGAAAATGTGTTTGGTGGGGGTCTTTGTTAATAGCCAAAACTGTAACATTTACAAAAATACACAAGTTATACAGTTATCTATGCACTCATATTTTCTAAAGCTGCCAAGTGGACCAGATTGCAATCATCCTGGGCTTAAAAAACAAAACAAAAACAGAAACACCCTATACAAAGTCTCCTCATTATCAGAAACCCAAAATAGTCAGACCCCAGAACCCATGGACATCTCCATTCAAGTTGTTGCAGCCACCTTTCAGTTGCTTCTTGTTCTGTTTTTTCTGCATTCATTATCCATTTGCTCTGAGGTGCTGTCCAGTCAGTTATTCACCATTTGTCAGACAGGGCAGGTCCCTTTGCTCACATGAAGCCAAATGCTGCGAAACTGATCAGACAGCACTTCACCTTGCACACAGTAGCAGACTGTAGCTGGATATGATTATGCACGTTCTGCTCTGGAAGTCTTTTGTAAACCAGAGAGCCGGGTGACAAACAAAGACTACTGCCACAGTGGGGGATAGTGCTGGGCGATATGGAAAAAATATTTATCACGATATGAATTATTTTATATCACGATAACGATATATATCACGATATACGACCTGACCTGTGGTCATCTGGAAAGTACGCAGTCTGTAAACAGCGAGTGCCGAGGGTGCAGTCTTTGTTTTGAGTTACCGTAAAGTATGTCGCAAATCCGGGTGCACGTACAGCAGCAAACCACGAGACGGAGTTTCTTTGCGAAAAATATCATTTTTTTATACCATATTATTTACTTGCATAAAGTTAAGAGCATGTATAGTGAGAAGACAACACTAATATATTTGCCACAGGCTATTTAACCCTTTAAGACCTACCATAGAACCAAGTCCGCCAGAGCTTATCTTTATGTTTTTACATGCTGTAGTGCCACTTGTGGGAGTATTTCAAGTTTCCATATATCAATACAACCGTTATAGCCTAAATTTTAATAATATGTATGCATTAAGTCCATAGTAACTACATAAATTGCAAAAACTTGTAGTGCAATAAACTACAAAAAAATTGAAAATCGTTTTTGTTTTGTTTTTTACATATATTTCTAGTTAAAAAAAATTTAAGAGGTGTATCCCTCAAAACTGTAAATACAAAAGTTTCCAACCACGAGAAATTTATTTTGAGTGTCTTCATAGTTTTATTTTTGAGATACACTAATTTTTATATACTACAGGAAAAATGAAAATAAATATTATAATGCATCAAAATAAACTATTTCCAACAGTGTAATTTGAGTTCTAAGCATCCCAGAAACGATACAGAAAAACATAAAGTCAAACATGTCTTTTAAAAACACCAACATAGGCTTATAAGGCCCTTTCGCGAAAATGACGTCACTTCCGGTTTCGGGCAGGTAATGGCGGACGTGCGATAGTTCGCGCTGACGTATATGCCAACGTAGGAAGTCTTATGAACGTCGGCAAAGCCTGTTTCTGGAATATTGTGTTTTTGTTGCTGCAAGTTTGGAATATTGTGTTTTTGTTGCTGCAAGTGCTTCTTATGCAATTTTTGCAAAGTTATATGTGGAAGGAAACCGTGACTTTGGACAAGCTAATGGCATAAGATGTAAGTACAACTCCGGTTTCACATGCAAAAAAAAAATTATTGCACTACCTTATGTGGTTCCAGTTCTACAGGGATTTAAAAATAGTTAGGTAAAACGGAGTGTGCCTGCTCCGACCAGTTGTAAAGGGTTAATTATATATTTCATGTAATAATTTATAAAATTTGGGTTAGTACGATATAAACGATAGAAGACAAATGGCACGATAGACACTTTTCTATCGTCCACACGATATATATCGTCATATCGCCCAGCACTAGTGGGGGACTTTGAATTTGTTCAGCAATGACGATATTTATGTCAGAAGCAGATGATTAATGCTCTTATTAACTGCCACAAAGTAAATATGCTAACAGTCACTGGTTTATTTAGTAAAGTATGTTTTTGGTTTTGTGCATACTCATCCTGCTGCAATATAGCCACAAATACAATCTTATTCTGTGGGAAATGCCACAAAAATTCAGAAGTTTTCAATAATTTGTCATCATTTGTGCACCCAAACTAGCCTCAAACAAAATCCACTTCACTTACGGTAATGTTCTGAACAGATGTTGAATATTTAACTGCATTTTAAAAGCCGGAAGCATGGACACAATTTGACTGCTTTTTAAAATCAGTTGTCTAAACTTACTGGTAATTTTTATCATTTACATACATTTTCTGCATTGCTCTAGATGGTCATCCCACTACGAGTTTCAGATGCTCAGTGATTAGATATTTTATACAATTAAACTTTAGTGTCATTTAAATCTTTGGAAATTGTGGATGTCGTGTTTACAAAACAGCTTGACTAGTATGATAAGTCAAAAGAAACACCACAACATGATAAAAGACGGCACTTACATTTTGGAGGTCCAGTGTTCATCTGCGTGCGGGAAAGTAGTCTGATGGTAGGCTTAACTGATGCTGGCAGGCGGGCCAGCATGTCACTCTTCAACTAATGCAGCACGGGACACCTTTTCCTCACCATACTGGGGGACAAACAGAGCAGGTCAAAGTCAGCCGCTGACACACACATACTTACGTTGGTGTGAAAATACTTTGGCATCACTGGTTTTCACAGTTCAGTTTGACCTTTTGCAAATGGCAGCTTGTAATAAAGAGAAACCATGGCTCTGTATAAGCTCACTGTGTACACACTGCAGGCAGCAAGGAGCTGAGATGGAGATGAACAAAGCAGCACATAGTTGTAGAGTGATGGCAGACTGTAAGCCAGCCAGCTTTCTGTGTCAAGCTAAGAATGTGCCAAAATGTTTTAGCAGCAGAAAATTAAAAAAATTGGGGAAAAGCAAAGACCCATGCTGAAAATCTGCTTACAACACAATTTAAAACTTTTATTTTAAATATTTCATCATAATGCAGAGGTACAGAACCAGTGATATATATAAAGAAGTGTTTCAAATAAGGAAAACAAACACAATGCCATTTTTTTCTTCCTTTTGTTTGTCCTTTTAGAATTACTTACTTTCATCTTCTCCAGAAATACAAACATATTTCATACAAGTCATTCTTTAACATTTCACTGTTATATCCCCTTCTTGACTGTCAATTATACCAGCAATATGCTAGCTTCACTTTTCAGAACTGGAAGCTATGTGTCCACACAGACACACCTCATATTCAGAACTGTGCAAAAGCCTTGAAGTACCTCTCATTTCTTTACAATTTGCTTCAACAGATCTAGGCTTTGTTTTTTTGTGTGGCACAGAGCAATAGTTCTCCAAGTTTTCTTAATGTCTTTCAAGGGTTTTTTTGGACATTGGTGGCTTTTTCACTCATTTTCTGTTCAGTTCTTGTACCTTACCATTTTCATAAGAATGCTTTTATGTTTGGAGGGGGAGAAAAGGCTGAGGGATGCCAAATTACATAGGAACCACACTGAAAATCAGTGGCAACAAATCATAATTGAGGTTCTGTCATGGTTTGGAGCTGCATTCAGTCACGCTGGTGGAGATCTTTTCAAAATTGATGGATTCATGAATATAGAAATGTACCATCAGATTTTGATCCACCATGCAGTACAAGCATCTGATTGTCCACAGCTTTGTGTAGTAAACGCTACCCTGATTTAAAAAACAAAACAAAACCACAGACAGTGGAACACCATCAGTCATGGACTGGCCTCGTCAGAGTCTGGACATCAACACTGAAGCAGCGTGGAATCATCTCAAAACCAAACAGCAAACATCCAAAGAAGGGCTTTGAATGTTCTTCAAGAAGCCTGGAGAACTATTTTTGAAGACTGGCAAGTTACAAGACAGCTACCTAAGAAGTCAGGCTGGTGGTCATAACCAAATATTTACTTTCAAGCTTGTTATAATAGTACAAACTGTGATTTTGCCTTACATAGTGCATTTGTTTTTATTTCAGGATATTAAGTAAATTGTTGCACCTAGCTCCCATTTTCCTCACTCCATAAAAAGGAATTGGAAGGCTGTTTTCAGACTTTTCTGTAATATTGCATAGTTATATATGCTGTGGTTTAAAGTGTCACTGAAACCTCTGACTTCATGTTAACTCAAATATATTTTCAAGGAGTTTTTTTTTTTTAAGATTTGAAATGAGACAACAATTAAGAAAATAGATTAATGGAATCTTAATGGAATTGAGATTAATGGAGAATATAAAGATTTTGAGAACTGCTGCAGAATTCCTTTCTCAGCTCCTCCACTGAGAGGGAAGAGGAAGGGATCTGTTAAGAAGCACAACTGCCGAATCATCCTCCATTTGCAGTTTATGATTCATCACGAGTTAACCATCTGAACAGTGGAAGTTAAGATTGACTTGTTATTCAAGATAGGAACGACAAACCAGTTATAAACTATACAATCCATAGAAACTGTAGGCCTTCTAGTGTGCTCACTGACTTTATTCAGTGACATATTTATGATTATACACACAAACAAGTCTGTCTACAGTGTTCAGACCCAGAATATAAAGCAGTTAGTTACTAAACCAGTGTAACCTTAATTTTTAAACAATCAGGAATCAATAAAACATTATCAGCATTCATCCCTCCTTACCACAGAGGTGCGTTTATTTTGGCACAATTTCCCCGAGGTTTCAGATGAAGTCTCCTGCTGAGAAATGGTGTTTGTGTCAGATGCCAGACACCAGGCTTTTCTACTTAATCTTAATTAAAATGCATTGGGCTACACATCGACGCTTCAGTCCTAGCTGTGTGTGTGTGTGTGTGTGTATGTATATATATATATACACACACACACACACACACACACACACACACACACACACATATATACACACACACACTTATTTTACCTTCTGTACCCAACCTTTCAAACATACCCACACCAGCTAAAGCTGTCTTCCTAAGGCTGAACCGCTTTCTTTGAGTGGTCTTACAGCGGGAGAGGTGAACTTTCTGACAGCCGGTCTGCAGCTAGGTAACGTTAGCCATCTGTCTAACAATCCAGTCTCAACCTGCTGCAGTTTCAAACAGCTAGCTAACGCCTGTAGCCTTCAATAAACCACCCCGGACGATTCCAGTGGCCAAACACCATGTGAACCCCAAGCAGAACCGGACACCTTCAGAAAACTGATGTTAAATCGTTCAAAAGGTTACCTCAAATCAAGCACCACAATAAATAAGGAGCCTCTTTGTGCTTATTGTGAACAGGCCAGCTGGTTAGCAAACTTTAGCTTCTCGTTGACGGAAAGCGCTGCCGTGACCTGTGTTAAAGAGAGCGATACTTACTCCTCAGGAATCTTTGAGTAAGGAAACTTCATTTTGTGGCGACATAACGTTGATAAGGATTGTAATCAGCGTGTCAGCTCTTCGTGCTGCTGTCTGCTAAAGCAGCATCATCTGTCGGACATGCGCAAACAGACAGGACCCCTTTTCTGCATTTAAGGCATCGACGGTGAACGCCTGTCCAATAATCCACCACAGATGAGACGCTATTAAAGCCCAAGAGCGTCATTTTATCATAAATTTATCACGGATTATGTAAACTTTAAGAGATCTGGTTATTCTGCTTGGGTGTTCCTGTTAGCCTTATATTTAGGCGCACGCAGCAGCAGTTTGGGACAAATGTTAACAGTTGGTCACTTACGTCTTGTCACCTGGCATGATTTGGATTTTCTGAAGTGGTGGCATGATCAAAACCTTCCACAAAAAGCAAGTTTATATGTATATGTATATGTGTATATATACATATATACATACATATACATACATACACACATACATATATATATATATATATATATATATATATATATATATATATATGTGTGTGTATGTATGTATATGTATGTATATACAGTGGCTTGCAAATGTATTCGGCCCCCTTGAACTTTTCCACATTTTGTCACATTACAGCCACAAACATGAATCAATTTTATTGGAATTCCACGTGAAAGACCAATACAAAGTGGTGTACACGTGAGAAGTGGAACGAAAATCATACATGATTCCAAACATTTTTTACAAATAAATAACTGAAAAGTGGGGTGTGCGTAATTATTCAGCTCCCTGAGCCAGTACTTTGTAGAACCACCTTTTGCTGCAATTACAGCTGCCAGTCTTTTAGGGTATGTCTCTACCAGCTTTGCACATCTAGAGACTGAAATTCTTGCCCATTCTGCTTTGCAAAACAGCTCCAGCTCAGTCAGATTAGATGGACAGCGTTTGTGAACAGCAGTTTCCAGATCTTGCCACAGATTCTCGATTGGATTTAGATCTGGACTTTGACTGGGCCATTCTAACACATGGATATGTTTTGTTTTAAACCATTCCATTGTTGCCCTGGCTTTATGTTTAGGGTCGTTGTCCTGCTGGAAGGTGAACCTCCGCCCCACTCTCAAGTCTTTTGCAGACTCCAAGAGGTTTTCTTCCAAGATTGCCCTGTATTTGGCTCCATCCATCTTCCCATCAACTCTGACCAGCTTCCCTGTCCCTGCTGAAGAGAAGCACCCCCAGAGCATGATGCTGCTACCACCATATTTGACAGTGGGGATGGTGTGTTCAGAGTGATGTGCAGTGTTAGTTTTCCGCCACACATAGCGTTTTGCATTTTGGCCAAAAAGTTCCATTTTGGTCTCATCTGACCAGAGCACTTTCTTCCACATTTTTGCTGTGTCCCCCACATGGCTTGTGGCAAACTGCAAACGGGACTTCTTATGGTTTTCTGTTAACAATGGCTTTCTTCTTGCCACTCTTCCATAAAGGCCAACTTTGTGCAGTGCACGACTAATAGTTGTCCTATGGACAGATTCCCCCGCCTGAGCTGTAGATCTCTGCAGCTCGTCCAGAGTCACCATGGGCCTCTTGGCTGTATTTCTGATCAGCGCTCTCCTTGTCCGGCCTGTAAGTTTAGGTGGATGGCCTTGTCTTGGTAGGTTTACAGTTGGGCCATACTCCTTCCATTTCTGAATGATCGCTTGAACAGTGCTCCGTGGGATGTTCAAGGCTTGGGAAATCTTTTTGTAGCCTAAGCCTGCTTTAAATTTCACAATAACTTTATCCCTGACCTGTCTGGTGTCTAAATCCAATGGAAAATCTGTGGCAAGATCTGAAAACTGCTGTTCACAAATGCTGTCCATCTAATCTGACTGAGCTGGAGCTGTTTTGCAAAGAAGAATGGGCAAGAATTTCAGTCGCTAGATGTGCAAAGCTGGTAGAGACATACCCTAAAAGACTGGCAGCTGTAATTGCAGCAAAAGGTGGTTCTACAAAGTATTGACTCAGGGGGCTGAATAATTACGCACACCCCACTTTTCAGTTATTTATTTGTAAAAAATGTTTGGAATCATGTATGATTTTCGTTCCACTTCTCACGTGTACACCACTTTGTATTGGTCTTTCACGTGGAATTCCAATAAAATTGATTCATGTTTGTGGCTGTAATGTGACAAAATGTGGAAAAGTTCAAGGGGGCCGAATACTTTTGCAAGCCACTGTATGTGTATATATATATATATATATATATATATACACATATATACATACATATACATACATACACACATATATATATATATATATATATATATATATATATATATATATATATATATATATATATACATACACATACATACATATATATATATGTATGTATATATACATATACATACATATATAATTCACTATATATATATATATATATTAGGGGTGCAACGATACTCGTATCGATATTGAACCGTTCGATACAGTGCTTTCGGTTCGGTACGCATGTGTATCGAACAATACAAAATTTTTAATTTATTTCATCAACTTTTCTTCTGACGATGCTGTCTGTGCTGAGCGCTCAGTGGATCTGCTTTCGACTACTCCGCCTAGGCTGCACTGTCGAGCACAGATCCACTGAGCGCAGCCCAAGCTAGCAAGACAGAAGTTCAGCTCGTTGCAACATGGTAAATTGAACCTCCCCCACCCTCATTCAGATATGGCCTTTGGAACTGTTTTGGTCTTCATGTGAAGTATGACCCTGAAGGTAAGCGCGTCATGGACAAAAGTAAAACAGTATGTCGGATGTGCCACGCAATGCTCAATTACATGGGTGGGAACTAGTGCGTTAGCGCAGTTAGCTCGTTAATGTGTTGAGGCTGTCCAGCTCCACGCACGGGGCGATCCGCGGTAGCTCGTTAACGGAGATTTGCCGTGTTGTGGCGTTAACGTCATTTCAGATTAACGCTGACAGCACTAGTGGGAACACAATGAATATGACTGC